>NC_064615.1:966882202-967185232 GCF_023898315.1 Schistocerca nitens
CGTAGTAGAGGAGGGTTAAGAAAAAGGTTAGTGACGTGAAGAAACATCCCTGGAAAAGCAAGAACAGATGGCAATATTTTCGCCAAATTGCATAATGGGTGCAACTAGATAGCTGTGAATATTAAATCTGCGCAACGAAAGCCTGTTGCAAATAACTAGCTTCACGTCCCCCTCCCCTTGGCGGCTGCATCGATGGCACAAGCTTACCACTCTTAATCTGCACAAATATGGAAGGCAGCTGGAAGTTCAAAGGTAGGTTTGGCCTCTAAACATGCTCTAAGTCAAACACATCCCTCTCTGCAAATATCTTCTATGACTGCCTAAAGCAAAGTTTATTCTTGACGGCATCCCTGTAGGTGTCCTCTTCAATCTCCCTTATTCAAGTGTTTTCTGACTTTTACTCTACGAAACTCGGCTGGTTCTGTCAGCAATGGAATCTCACCACCCAACTGCAACAGACTTCGCAAGTTATGACAAATAATAATTTTATAAACAAATTTAACAATTCTTCCACTCTTGTGGATTTTTTCATGGTTAACCAGTGAGGTATGGTGCAAGAAAGAAGGCAGAATATCTCTCCAAGACAGATTTCCAGCAGCGGCCAACAAAAACCTTTACCCATGTGCGTGCGTGGGAACTTACCCCTTCTACCAAAATACGAGGGCAGTTCAATAACTAATGCAACACATTTTTTTCTGAAACAGGGGTTGTTTTATTCAGCATTGAAATACACCAGGTTATTCCCCAATCTTTTAGCTACACAACACTATTTTTCAACGTAATCTGCATTCAATACTACGGCCTTACGCCACCTTGAAATGAGGGCCTGTATGCCTGCACGGTACCATTCGACTGGTCGATGTCGGAGCCAACGTCGTACTGCATCAATAACTTCTTCATCATCCGCGTAGTGCCTCCCACGGATTGCGTCCTTCATTGGGCCAAACATATGGAAATCCGACGGTGCGAGATCGGGGCTGTAGGGTGCATGAGGAAGAACAGCCCACTGAAGTTTTGTGAGCTCCTCTCGGGTGCGAAGACTTGTGTGAGGTCTTGCGTTGTCATGAAGAAGGAGAAGTTCGTTCAGATTTTTGTGCCTACGAACACGCTGAAGTCGTTTCTTCAATTTCTGAAGAGTAGCACAATACACTTCAGAGTTGATCGTTTGACCATGGGGAAGGACATCGAACAGAATAACCCCTTCAGCGTCCCAGAAGACTGTAACCATGACTTTACCGGCTGAGGGTATGGCTTTAAACTTTTTCTTGGTAGGGGAGTGAGTGTGGCGCCACTCCATTGATTGCCGTTTTGTTTCAGGTTCGAAGTGATGAACCCATGTTTCATCGCCTGTAACAATCTTTGACAAGAAATTGTCACCCTCAGCCACATGACGAGCAAGCAATTCCGCACAGATGGTTCTCCTTTGCTCTTTATGGAGTTCGGTTAGACAACGAGGGACTCAGCGGGAACAAACCTTTGAATATCCCAACTGGTGAACAATTGTGACAGCACTACCAACAGAGATGTCAAATTGAGGACTGAGTTGTTTGATGGTGATCCGTCGATCATCTCGAACGAGTGTGTTCGCACGCTCCGCCATTGCAGGAGTCACAGCTGTGCACGGCCGGCCCGTACGCGGGAGATCAGACAGTCTTGCTTGACCTTGCGGCGATGATGACACACGCTTTGCCAAACGACTCGCCGTGCTTTTGTCCACTGCCAGATCACCGTAGACATTCTGCAAGCGCCTATGAATATCTGAGATGCCCTGGTTTTCCGCCAAAAGAAACTCGATCACTGCCCGTTGTTTGCAACGCACATCCGTTACAGACACCATTTTAACAGCTCCGTACAGCGCTGCCACCCGTCGGAAGTCAATGAAACTATACGAGACGAAGTGGGAATGTTTGAAAATATTCCACAAGAAATTTCCGGTTTTTTCAACCAAAATTGGCCGAGAAAAAAAATGTGTTGCATTACTTATTGAACTGCCCTCGTAAGTACTGTGAGCCAATCACAGAAACCCTTACCAGGATTTGGATTGCTGTGTGGCACAGCAGAGTTAAATGGTTGGTCACATACTCTGAGGCTCTGTGTGTCCAACTGACTGTCTCATCTTGTCTGGCTGAAAGAGATTACTTTTTGCTTCTCGCACAATGCAGTTTTTATGGTACGCAGCCCTGCCTCTTTGACATTTCTGCTATGCATACCTGCCCGGAGATGGCTTTCAGCACCAAACAACTTTATGACACTCCTCCTACGTTAACGTCCCTGCCGTAAGCCAGCTAAAAAGCCCCCAAGGCTGCAGAAATAAGACGTCTCCCTCATCATATTAAGAGGAAAGGAAGAGGTAATTAGCAGTGAGGTCATTGGCAGTAGCGAGTACTGTTTCCAGTTATTATGTACCACTAAAGATTTGAGTTTACAGACTATTGTGATCTGCATATTAAGTTAGAAAATAAGTTATATGACAGTTTTAGGCATCTGAAATTTAGTGTGTTAATATCCATAAACACTATTAGCAAACATTTTTTAAATTTGTCCAAAAATACTTCTGATGACAGACAGCTTGGGTTCATTCCATAACACTAAATGAATTAAGCTATCATTTTTTGTTCATTTTGAACAGAGCAGATATCGGCTGTGTTATACAGAACCCAAACTGAAAAAATCGGAACAGTGGAATGGAAAACTATCAAACCAATAATAATCGCCCTCAGACACTCATAACATTTTGGTAAAACTGAAAATATTTTAGTCAACATCAATGCTGTTCATCAATATTTCTATTACTGACAATACCACACTACTCACTCTTAAGTCAGTCATTAAATTGATGTTTTCATGGTAATGTTGAAAGTGTGAGGGCCCGTTAACTTCCATATGATTTTACTACCGTTGTGGATATAGGCACGAGCTGTGTTGTTAGCACTGCATGAAATGGCCGAAACTGCTCGAACTCATGAAAGCATAGCTCACCACATCTGTTACAGACTGTACGGTCAATAAGGAAGCAGTACTTATACAGTGACCCGAGAGTTGATGGAAATATCCAGAAATGCATCCTGAGAGGGGTAGAAAAAGAGTGAAATATGTATATGGCATTATTGGCCGGGAGACCCCTTGTGGTGTTTTCGGCCGCCTGGTGCAGACTTTTTATTTGACGCCACTTCGGCGACCTGCATGTCAGTTATGATGAAATGATGATGATAAGACAAACACCTATTCCAGAGCGGAGAAAATCCGTAATCTGCCCAGGAATGGAACCCGGGGTCCTGTGATCGAAAGTGAGCAATGCTAACCACAAGCAGCTGATGGGCAGAGTACAATACGAGCACCTCACTCTCTCTCCCACTACCTGTTCCTTCGCCCGTCCGGTTAACCGAGCGATCTAACGCACGGCTTTCCGCAGTGGGAAGGAGCGCCTGGTCACCCGGGGGACTTGTGTCGAGGTCCGGTGAGCCGGCCAGTCTGTGGATGGTTTTTAGGCGGTTTTCCATCTGCCTCGGCGAATATGGGCTGGTTCACCTATTCCGCTTCGGCTACACTATGTCGGCGATTGTTGTGCAAACAAATTCTCCACGTACGCGTACACCACCATTACTCTGCCACGCAAACATTGGGGCTACCCTCGCCTGGTGTGAGACGTTCCCTGGGTGGGTCCACCGGGGGCCGAACCGCGGAATAACCCTGGGTTCGGTGTGGGGCTTCGGAGGGGTGAAGTGGACTGCGGTAGTCGTCGTGGGGTTGTGGACCACTGCGGGTGCGGCGGAGACGGAGCCTCTCCGTTGTTTCTAGGTCCGCGGTTCACATTCAATACAATACATACAATATCTGTTTCTTCTGCAGGCCGTACTGAAACAATTCGGCCTGCTCTTCGACTTTTGGCCACCCGCAGTTTACCACAAGTGCTGCTCTGCAGCGACGTGTGGAAACATGTCCAAGTTGTGTGCTGCTGTCTTCATTCACGGCTCAAATTTGGTGCCACACGGTTTGGTGAACAGTTAGTTCGAAATTAATGACACCTACCACTTAAGAGAATTCATAAGTTTCACTTATCTGAAAGCATAAACCCTAACTTGAAGAAAGATAACGCCTCAGCCAAGACCTTAGTTGTAAAACCTTCATTAAACATTAATTGCGACAGTGTCTGTTGATGCAGTAACAGCGTTTATCACAATACAGTGTTTTTCAGACATGCAACCGTGATTGAAGGACTTTGTATTGTAATAAATGCAGTCACTGCACCAACAAATACTGTCGCCATTAATGACATAAACACGCCTGGCTGGGCTAAAATAACGACACAGAATAACAACAAAAGCATTTGGATTGTGACAGCGTGACGTTATGGAGGTTTGGACTGCTATTGGGGCCATGCTCGGATAGCCGAATGATTAGGGCGACCACTCATGACAAGCGGGAATTTCAGGTTCGAGTCCCGGTCCGGCACAAATTTTCATTTGTCATAAGTAGCCGACGTTACTATGTGTTCCCAATGCGTGAATCCATTTCGTGACCTTTATTTACGATGAACAGCATCGGTCAACAGAGTTACCGTCATCTCATCTCAGCACAGAGTAATACATGTGCCTATACTGAGATCAGATTATGGAAACTCTGTGTACCGAAAACAGACATTGTAAACAAAGGTTTCATAAATACGACGGTAGCTGAGAAGCTGCCTTTCTCCAAGATGGTCCGCAGCTCGTGGTCTCGCGGTAGCCTTCTCGCTTCCCGAACACGGGGTCCCGGGTTCGATTCCCGGCGGGGTCAGGGATTTTCTCTGCCTCGTGATGACTGGGTGTTGTGTGATGTCCTTAGGT
This sequence comes from Schistocerca nitens, assembly GCF_023898315.1. NCBI lineage: Eukaryota > Metazoa > Arthropoda > Insecta > Orthoptera > Acrididae > Schistocerca > Schistocerca nitens. The sequence continues at coordinate 966,887,029 of NC_064615.1, forward strand.
TAGTTAGGTTTAAGTAGTTCTAAGTTCTAGGGGACTGATGACCATAGCTGTTAAATCCCATAGTGCTCAGAGCCATTTGAACCATTTTTTCTCCAAGATGAATATTTACAGACCACCTCTTATTATTCAGCATGAGCTAGTTAACTGAGACAACGTTATCTCATAAAATTATTTGTTATGAAACACTTTTTGTTTCAGTGCTTGTCGTAAGTGAAGCACCTAAGCAATCACCTGAGAGACTACTGCAAATAAAAATTTATACTTATGAGTGTTTAGCGAATTCAGTAGTTTTTCTGAAATGCAGTGGCAGAGATTTTTATCAAATACGTGGAAATACATTCTTCAATAGATGTTAGAGATGGCTGTTGTTCTTTTAATTAATTGTTTGTTTGTCGCACTAGATCTTGAGAATGTTACCCCACAAAACGGAATAACGTTGTGTAACGTGTAATAATCTTGAATGATAACGTCAGTTATCAAAAAGTTGCAACATAACTGTGTGTCAAGAGTTCATAATTGTTTTTAATGTTAACACATCAAATGTGCATTGCACTGATTTTTGTCCTAGAAAAAAGTGCTACTGAGTACTCATCGCTCGTTTGCAAGCAGTTCCGATGGGGGTGATTTCATTACATTTGCGCAAAGCGTGAACAGAAAGGAACCTTAAAAATGACGATAAATTAAGGTGTTCTTTCTGCAAAACTCGTCCAGACTTATTGCTATGAAATACTCGTATGTTGGTAATCAGTCCATATTCGCTTATCTTCACTATGCCAGATATACTGGCTTGATATGTGGATGCTATCACGTCAAAAAAACTCAGAGGTACTTCCCAAATGCGTCTAGAACATATAGTTGCCATTATTTTTAATGTTGTTATCGTCCAATCCACAACACATTGAGGCGAGTTTCACAGTGCGTAGAATCGGTTAGATATTTCATCTCACTGGGTTGCAGTTTGCTGCTTTTCTCTGAACGATGTCACTCACTTTGCCTTAGACAATACAGACATCCTTTAAGTATTCTTGTAATGGTCGGAATACATGTTTGATATGCTATATTTCTTCTCATTTTTCATCTGTAATGGAAGCATCCAGTAATTTCTCTGCTGCTGAACTTGCACGAGCTGCAAAATGTCGCCGGCCGCGGTGGCCTCGCGGTTCTAGGCGCGCAGTCCGGAACCGTGCGACTGCTACGGTCGCAGGTTCGAATCCTGCCTCGGGCATGGATGTGTGTGATGTCCTTAGGTTAGTTAGGTTCAAGTAGTTCTAAGTTCTAGGGGACTGATGACCACAGCAGTTGAGTCCCATAGTGCTCAGAGCCATTTGAACCATTTTGCAAAATGTCAAGTGCTATATTGTGTTGACCTATTCCATACGGCATATCTGCCACTATCTGCAGTACCATTGTCTCGCTCCTCGTGGCAGCGTCGTTCCAATGTTGTTTGCGCACGTCCTGCACACACCAGATCCTGGCCAAGTCGCCGCCAGATGCTCGCGCTACGCCATATGTGTGTCTGTGGGGGGGGGGGGGGGGGGGGGTGAGTGGGGGGAGCTGGCCGAATGCCCATTCATGTGCGAATTCACTCAAGCAATTGAAAAGCGCCTTCTGTTAAACACAGTCTGAATTTCGAGAATTGCTTGACATTTTCGAGCCACTTTGGTTTTCATGCTACTTTATTCTCCGTATGTTATTAGAGAAATGTAAATTATACACACTTGAATTAGAATGTTGTTTGTGAAAAGCGGAGGGCGTTCTGTCATGAACCTTATGACCCCCCCCCCCCCCCCACACACACACGAGAATCCGCCCCAGTTGTTGGCGGGAGCAGTCTGGGATGCTAGTTGTCAAACGCCATTGACACGCATCGACAGAAGTTTTGCATCACCCTTTTATTTCGAAATTCATATCACAGAAAACAAAATTGGTTCTGAGGCATGTGTATTTACTAATTTGCAACATCAAATCAAAAAATTGGTGTAACGAACAAATCGTCTGTTTCCAATTGCGGGGCGGGGGAGGGGGGGTGGGGGTCCGAGCACTCCTGAGCAATCAGCAACGTCAGTACTTGGTGAAACGTCCGTTGCTCGGATGCTGCCTTGAATCTTTCGTGGCATCTCACCGATGTGGTCAGCCAGCCAGCCCTGGTACAAACTGTCCGCTCCTTCAACGGCGATTTTGCGCATTCGTGTCGACATCCAAAAGCACATCGTTTCAATCGATCCCACTCATATCCGACTGGGTTCATGTCCGATAAGGCAGGCCACATCATTTTGGTGATCTTAGTATGCTGAAGGAACACCTTTACGAGACCAGTACGATGAGCACGAGAGTTGTCATCCATCAAGCTGAAATTGTTACCAAAATGTTGGCGACACAGTTCCACTATTGGTTACAGAATCCCGTACCTGTACCGTGTAGCAGTGATATCGCCATCAACAACCACGAGATGTAATTCCATCCCAAAACATCTCTTCACTACCATCTTATTGCACATGTGGGACATACACAGTATCAGAAGCGTTAGATATTGTCGGGCCGTCTCCAAATATGTTGTTTGCGATTATCACGTTACAAACTGATCCCAGTTTCATCTGTAAACAACACCCGATGGCAACCCTGGGACGTCCATTCTGCACGATTTGTTGTCCATCTGCAACTGAGTCCGTCATGCAGCATGCAAGCGTCTCCTCACAGTTTGTTGTGACACACGACCTGTAGCCTCTTCGAGCGTCGAATTCAGTCCTGGAGCATTCAGCGCACGGTTCCTTTGACTCAAAAAGTCGTAGACACCGATCATGCAGAGCACCTGTAGAGCCTTTTCGGTTTAAGTCCTCATCACTATTCGTCAACTGGAAACGATTCCATGTCAACACCGCATCACTTTGCCTCCGGTGCACACGCTGAACAACTTCTGTGGTTGACAAGCCTTCTACGCATAGCGTGATGATGCGGACCCGATCATTGGTTGAGTTTGTCCTGCATGGCATGAGGGCAGTTCACTCTACTGTTCTGCAGATATCTCTAATGAAACCCCCCCCCCCCCCCCCATCGATGCTTTACTTTCAACTGCAAATGCTGCAGTCCATTAGAGTGCGGCTCTCTAGCCACTGTAACGCTCACGGTAACTGTGTGTATCTTTACGAACAACGTCAGGAGTACCCTTCCACCGTTAAAGGAGCAGTAACAGAAGCAACATACCAGAAGTTTAGGGAGAGGTGCAAAACTTTTACTGATGTCTGTACTTTAAACCGCACTGCAGTCACTCGTCAGTGGCAATGCGAGTCTGGCCGGGTAATGACCCTCCTCGACTGTTGGGCTGAGGCATTCGGTCGCTGTGACTCACTGGCGCCCTCCTGTGATAACACGGCGCCACGTAGTGACGAAACACTGCGTGTTCTACCGACGTGTCACCTCCCTCCGCTTCGGGACCCACGAGAAATGCCGTGAGCCTCGCTTCGCGTCACCGCTCTTCGTGTGCAAGTAACGAGCTCGCGGTGAATCACACACGCCTGACGATGTGTATACTCTCCTATTAAAATCCCGAGCCTGCTTCTTGAGTTGTAACTTTTGTTTGTTGATGTGTATTGTAAATTTAACTGGTTTCCTGTTCTTTAACTTTCGTGTGTACCTGTGTTGAATGTGAACCTCAACAATGCAAGTGATCACACAAACGCTGTCTGGTAAAAAGAGTCTCCAAAGCTATGTGAAACTGTACAACTGCATTGTAATTGACTTTTATTAAAAGTAATTAGAAAACGTAAAGTTATATGCTACAGAAACGGTCCTGCGAAATTTTGTGTCGTTCAATACTGTGAACACAGCTAAACTGCATGACGTCACAGTACTTGACTTGCAGTTTCAAGACACAAAACTAACAACGTAGAAATTCTAAATAGTTACTGAATTTTGAAAGTATAACTGTCCAATGTACTTCTATTAAAATGCCCTGTAAATTTACAAATATAAAGTGTCTAAATAAAATTCCAAATATTCAATGATGTACACGCAGATGTAACACTACACGCTAAGACTACTTGCTTTAAAAATGAAATCTGAACTGAACTGTAACCAGACTGAACCTGATAATAATTTTCGAATGCAAAACTTTAACTGTGAATGATTTAACTATGTTCTCACAATAATGTTAAACTGACCCCAACAAATTTTTACGGCTTACCATTGGCAACGGACACTCGGTACTGTTCGAAAGTGGTGAAAATAAAAATACAGCGCAGCAGCAAACCAGCTAAAGAAAAGAAAACCTCTCACAGTGCAGTGCAGGGACATGCAACTGTACAAAGCAGATCATGCTTCAGTTGTAGCCACAGTGTTCCACGAAGTGCAATGCGGCTACACACATATTACAATACTAAATTTTCGTGAGGAGACGGAGGTAGAACTTCGACTTACTATATGAGTGAAAAGAGACTAGCATTCAAAACTGTATTATCAACCTCATTCCTTAACATTTACAAAAATCAGCTTTTACAAAAATATGACTCTGCTATGCTATTAATAAATAGACTGGTATTGAAGTGGTGAAATTATAACTCTAAGTGCAAACCTTGTGAACAGATACTTTTACTTGATCACGTCTGAACAATTAACGTAACTGACCCGAACCAGTAAAGAGAAAATAACCGAAAATTTGCTTTTCACAAACTCATCATAAATTACACACGAGCAAGCAATGGAGCGATATCATTACATCTACATCTACCATCCATACTCCGCAAGCCATCTGACGGTGTGTGGGGGAGGGTACCTTGAGTACCTCTATCGGTTCTCCCTTCTATTCCAGTCTCGTATTGTTCGTGGAAATAAAGATTGTCGGTATGCCTCTGTGTGGTCTCTAATCTCTCTGATTTTATCCTTATGGTCTCTTCGCGAGATATACGTAGGAGGGAGCAATATACTGCTTGACTCCTCAGTGAAGGTATGTTCTCGAAACTTCAACAAAAGCCCGTACCGAGCTACTGAGCGTCTCTCTTGCAGAGTCTTCCACTGGAGTTTATCTATCATCTCCGTAACGCTTTCGCGATTACTAAATGATCCTGTAACGAAGCGCGCTGCTCTCCGTTGTATCTTCTCTCTCTCTTCTATCAACCCTACCCGGCACGGATCCCTTACCGGTGAGCAGTATTCAAGCAGTGGGCAAACAAGTGTACCGTAACCTACTTCCTTTGTTTTCGGACTTAATTTCCTTAGGAATCTTCCAAAGAACCTCAGTCTGGCATCTGCTTTACAGACGATTAATTTTATATGGTCATTCCATTTTAAATCACTCCTAATGCCTACTCCCAGATAATTTATAGAATTAACTGCTTCCAGTCACTGACCTGCTATATTGTAGCCAAATGATAAAGGATCTTTCTTTCTATGTATTCGCAGCACATTACACTTGTCTACATTGAGATTCAATTGCCATTCCATACACCATGCGTCAATTCGTTGCAAATCCTCCTGCATTTCAGTACAATTTTCCATAGTTACAACATCTCGATATACTGCAGCATCATCCACAAAAAGCCTCAGTGAACTTCCGATGTTATCCACAAGGTCATTTATGTATATTGTGAATAGCAACGCTCCTACGACACCCCCCTGCGGCACATCTGAAATCACTCTTACTTCGGAAGACTTCTCTCCATTGAGAATGACATGCTGCGTTCTGTTATCTAGGAATTCTTCAATTCAATCACACAATTGGTCTGATAGTCCATATGCTTTACTTTGTTCACTAAACGGCTGTGGGGAACTGTATCAAACGCCTTGCGGAAGTCGAGAAACACGGCATCTACCTGGGAACCGGTGTCTATGGCCCTTTGAGTCTCTTCACAGTTCTCAGATCAGTCTTAAAAAAATCATATTTCCAAAATTCCACATCCTCTGCATTTGTATCTGTGTGCATAACCAAAGCCTGACTCGCTCACTTACTTCTCACTGAACGACAATGCATCTGATAACCAAATATCACATTGATTGTACTCACATTCTCCGCGGCTTAACATGTCACTATTGAAGACTTATATTTGAAAAGTATCCAGTGTAAAAATAAGAAGTACGACACATCGAATAAAAACAGAGTTCATCACTTTCATTGAATACCAAAAATAAGCTAGATTCCTTATAGCATACACAATTCTGGTTGCGAGTAAGGAACAGACAGGCAGAACCTTCACTCCTTCCGGGCGAAATTGGCGATTTCTAGTTTGGGTATTCAGCTGTCATCTTCTGAGGACGTGTTACACTGCACGTCGTCCTAGCAAATGTTTCCCGGCACCGTTAAACAGTAAAACAGTCAACAGAAATTCAAGACCATCAGAAAGGTCGTTGTAATATGAGATTAGTGCAACGCTTAGTTTCGCGTGCCTTACGGTGGGCGATGAAAGTAGTCAAAGAAGGATGCTAATGGAAATATAGTATAGAGATCAGCATCAAAAGTAAATTTCGGCATTTTTATGTGCTTTTTTAGAAGATGAAGATTTTAAACTTCATACTTGTTACAAGTTCAGTGTTGATCGATAGTCTTTGTTGAAATCTTTGAAAGGCTGAAACTAGACCGAAAAACAGTAACCCTCACCAAGCACTGGCGCAGGCAAGTCTAGAGTAACAGTTATGGGACAAATATCAGAGCCCTTTGCAATTAAACCCGGTCACTACCCATCTTGAACTAGATGTTAAAGTCATAGTGGAATGAAAGCAGCACTGAAAAACCAAATCTCGAGAAGGCCACTCAACTTGGACGGAATAAAGATAACACTAAGACTGCTTGCCCAGGTTTCGCAGGCGACTTACCAGTATTACCGTACAGTGAACTCACAGCTGATAGTTCTCAAAGAATGCGCTGAAAAAGCTGGCATACAAATCTCTTTTACACCATATCTAACTTTCAGAAATTAAAGACGCAGTACTGGCAAATCGAGAGGATCAGGCACTTCAAGTACACCGGTGAGATAATAACCAAAGTAGCTAGAAAACGAAAAACAGAGAATTAGATTACAGATTCTCAAGGGCATGACGTCCTCGAAAAGAAGTGCATGTCCACACAAACAAAGGTTGGTCACCACAACACACTGATCAACCCTGAAACTCTGTAGACAAGCGAAAGTTCAATCACCAATAGACAAGGCGATCTGGCAAACAGCCGGCCGGTGTGGCCGAGCGGTTCTAGGCGCTTCAGTCTGGAACCGCGCGACCGCTACGGTCGCAGGTTCGAATCCTGCCTCGGGCATGGATGTGTGTGATGTCCTTAGGTTAGTTAGGTTTAATTAGTTCTATGTTCTAGGGGACTGAGACCTCAAATGTTAAGGCCCATAGTGCTCAGAGCTATTTGAACCATTTGATCTGGCAAACATCCTGAAGAAAGAATGAAGGATTATAAGGAAAATTCTTGGCCCAGAAGAAACTGAGCATGGACATAGACTGCAATCCCGCAAAGCAACTGAGAAAGTATGAAAGCTGGCAGCAACATTAGAAAACGAAGACTTTAAGTTTTATGTAAATGTTAAAAGGCTTCTAACAATGAGGCTTTCACGCAAAATTATGACATTTATATAGGAATGTTAAAGAATAGATAATAAGGAACAATTTAAAAAGGACCTCGAGAAATTTGAGATAGAAGTAGTGGAAGGAGTAGACAGGAATGTGTTCGGTAAGAGGTAAACTGTTGCGCCCACAGGCTGGGATTATAAAAAACATGAACAAAATGGACTGAAGAAAGAAAAATACTTCAGCGAGAGAGAATGAGAACTACATGAAATATGCGGAAAACGAAAAAGAGTATGCCGTTTTCCAAATTTTATTCATATCAAACCCAACGCGACGTAGAACTTGGGAACCATCCGTTGCCAAACAAGATATTTCGGTTATCAACGAAAAATACGAATGTAAATGCGTTCAACAGTTCTGAGATATGACGTGATAAGTTTTAAATTCCTCTCGTAAAGAAAATTTCATTACTATAAAAAAAATGAACTGTGTACTTCATTATCATTAATGGCAGTCTTTTGATATGCTTAGAGAAACTACGTACACCCATACCCTATGGGTAATCTCAGATTTGATTAAAGGCATTTTTATTTGTATATTTAACGATAAGGCTGCCTGTTTTTCGTATTTTTTTAAAATTTAACAAATCAGTATTGAGCACATGCTCATCATTAGTAATGCTTTAGAAGACACAAAAATAATTCATAATAAATGCTATAGGCTATATGTTGTGCGAGTTGGGGGGAGGGGTTATTATTAAAAGTATTTTGTGTTGGAGTGTTCAGTACTTACTCATATTTTAAGTTTTCATAGAATATTTTCAGACGTTCTATTAATTTTATATACTTTCTAGCATATTATCGTATGATTATAAATGAGGTAAATCGTGCTTTCAAATATCATTTACCAAAGATGTCAAAGATATCGCTCCTTGTGTATTATTTCTTTGATTTTGGTAATTTATGCGATCTCTACAATGCTTCCCTCCATTGCCAATAAATATGTAAAAATGTAGTTAATATAAAAGTAAAATACGTAAGTATTAATAGTATAAAGTCTGTTATATTTCGTTTAAATGGTTGCTTCATCTTTAGACGAAGATATTTATAAAATTTTCGATAAAATTTTTCCTTTTGAGGTCAGTTTGTTCGTTAAGAATACTACTCGGATCTTTTTTCATGTGAGTAAAAATTCCTAGTTCCTCCGGAGTGTTTAGATAGTTCCCTTTATTTTATCAACAGTATGTAGAATTGAAAAGCATTTATACTGTCTGTCGTTTCGTTATTTTGCTCTCTCAGATGTCTACTGAATGCTGATGGGTCGCTTTCACTGCTGTGCAACTGTTCTCAGAATTTCGTTTTAAAATTTTCTCACAGTCTTCATATTTTAACTTATAAACTCCAGATCTTGAAAATTTTATTTTTTCTAGAGAATAGTATGTTCGTTTTCTTATTGTGGTCTCTGACATGGAGCCAATTTTTAGTTTTTTTTTTTGTAGAGTGTGCTGAATTTTGTTTGATATTTGTCCGCAATTTGGTAAAACAATGTCTTTGGCTCTCTGTTTATTTAGAATTTATTGAAATATAATTTTGTTTTTTACTTTGTTTGGAAAGATTTTGTTGACAATTGTAAAACAGATTTATCTCCATGGTATTTCCCATGAAAAATACACAGGAAGTGATCTTTGACATCTCTGGCAACAAATTATCTCTCTGATATTTGAAAGCAAGATTTGCCTCTTTATAATTATATGACAATGTGCCGGAAAGTACGTAAAAATAAACAGAACATCTGAAACATTCTATGAAGGCTTGAAAGTAAAATGCAAGTAAGTACTGAATAGTGCAACACAAAACACAGTTATAGACACGTTCCAATTCCCATAACATTACCCCATGGTATTTAATATTTTTCTGTACCTTCTATAGGATCGCTAATGATGAGCAGGTGCTCGATCAGATAAATTTAAAAACATAAAAATGCAGCCTTGTCTTTATATATATACAAATAAAAATACCTTTTCTCAAGTGCATGGAGGCTGAAAGACACCTTTAATACAAAATCTCAGATTCTGTGAGATTTGAAGGAGATCAGATAATTTTAAAAACATAAAAATGCAGCCTTATCTTTTTATATATACAAATAAAAATATCTTTTCTCAAGTGCATGGAGGCTGAAAGACACCTTTAATACAAAATCTCAGATTCTGTGAGATTTGAAGGAGACAGTCACTTTAAAATGGTAACTTCGCCCTTAATTCAAGTTAACAACAGATTCTTGCCATGCTTAAAGGAGCGATACAAATCTAGAGCTTACGTGATTTTTGTGGGAGATATCGTCACCGAGAGCGGAAGTTGGCTGCCGAGAGTACTTTACCACATTACAGCTGAAGCCAGCCTCGCTACGTGCCGAGACACGTACGTGAGCGATCGCGTGAGGTGGAATAACAGAGAAAGAGGCCACAGTTGATTAAATTCAGATTTATATCTGTGCTGAACACTGATTCCATTGTCACAATTAATACCCTGGTGTATTTCGTTCTTAATCTTACGAGGGGCATTCAAAAAGTAATGCAACGCCTTTTCTTCGGTCCAGAGGCGCCGACTTGAAAATGTTTTTGGGGAGGCAAGAATCATTTTATTAGGTACTAAATTTGACAGATAACTTTGCGTTTCCATCTACATGTTCGACGCTCCAAATCAGTCCTATTTGCAGATGACACAAGTGTATTGATTGAAGGTGGAAATACAAAGGCTCTTAGGCTGTATGCTGAAGTCACAAATGACAAGATTTTATAGTGGTTTGTGAGGAATAAGCTACTGATAAACACTTTAAAAAAAACCGCCACTATACAATTCCATACACAGCAAAATTAAAAATCCATTAAAACCAAATATTTCTTTGGAAAACCAAAAAATTAAGTGTCGCTGAAACGAAATTGCTTTTTTTACTTACAAGACAATCTGAAATGGAATTCCCACATCAAATTCTTAAATTCTAAACTATCTAAAATGACCTATGCAATGAGAATTACATGGAACAACACAAGTGCTGAAGAAGAGAGGTGTATTATCCACGCACACTTTCCCTTCTGAGTTATGATGTCATATTCTTTGGAAATTCCCCTCACAGCATAACAACTTTCAAGAAACAAAAAAAACATTTTGAGGATAATGAAAAATGCAAACAGCTGAAAATTATGCAAACTACGATTGGCTGGCGACTAGCCCCTACCCCGCGACTCGCTGAAACGTCAATCACAATGTCATTTCAATCGGAGTATAGGTCGGTAGTGGTACAAAACAAATACATAAATAAAGTTGAAGAAACATACCTTAATTTTTGATGGCAAATGTACTCCTCCTCAGATCATTCCTGCATATGAACTCGTCACATATGGCATCAAGGTCGAGTTTCATCGATTCATCTCTTTAGGCGATGAGAAGGGTGACGGCATTAAGACGATCCTGTCTCATTATAGAACTAAGATACGTTTTCACCCTCCGCAGACAAGAAAACGATCGCTCAGTGGCGCAGGACGTTAGCGGAATCGTCAGCACTACACGTATGAGTTTCACTAGTTCAGGCAGTGGGTCAAACAGGTTGTTTTCTGCTTTAGGTATTTCACTATGTCATCCAATAATATTCGTAGAATCACTACTTAGAATAATCTCATGAAGCATGCTTCGGTGGAGAAGCAAGCGTTTTTTGTCTATATCTGATTCGTAGAAAGATAAAATATCGAATGAATGTTTGTTATCACCAAGAATAAATTGTTCAATTTGATTTACAAACATGAATGATTGAGTTTTGAGCCGTGATTCTAAGAAGCTGATGGATGTATCCATTGTTTCATAACTCAATCTTATATATTTGTCCCATATTTCAGTGAATGTTTCTACAGATGAATTGATAGAGTCATCGTATTTCTTAGGGACTTTTCTTCTACGGGGTAATTTTGGGGAATCAACATCCATATCTTGACATGTTGAAGTTACTTCACCCCAGAATGATTCAAAATTGTTTCTCATAAATTTAACAGAAGTTACAAGAATGGAAATCATCTTACTGGCCTCCTCTAAGTGTAGGGATTTCCTCTGTAGTGCTGGGTTTACGGTATCAGTGTGACCAAACAGTTTTACCAAAAGTGATAACATGGAAAAGAAATCACATGTCTGCATATTAATCAAAAAGCCGTTTGCTTTGGCCCCAGTGTCTGAATTGTCATTTCTTGAAACGTTTAGAAAAAATTTCTGAAGTTAGTTGGACAAAACTGAAGACATTGCCAAGTATCTTACGGCCCACCTTGTAGGACAGAGTAGTTTCAAATTTGTAGAGGCATCTGCCTTCAGGTGAGCAAAAAGATCTAATCTTTTAGGTGAATCTCTCACAAAATGTATTAAGTCCTTCATAACATTCAATGCATTTCGACATTTTGGAACTGCTTTCACAGTGTCTTGTAGTGTTAGATTTAAACAGGGTGCAAGGCAGTGCACAAACGTAGCTCTTCTCCATTTCCATAAACTTTGCCTGGACACCATTATAAAATCCGGCCATGTTAGCTGAACCGTCAAAGCATTGGCCCCTACAATTAGATGTAGGCAAATCAAATCGTCTTAAAATGTCGATAATAATATCAAACAGAGCCTTAGCTGTGGTACTTTGTATTGAGTATAGCCCTAAGAAATATTCTTCTGTCTCTAGCGAAGCATCAACAAATCTTATACAGATACTAAATTGCTCTTTGGTGGCCATGTCTGCTGTTTCGTCTGCTGTTATTGAAAAGTACTCTGCACTCTTGATATCCTCCAATAATTTTCTAAGAAGTGTACGATTTAAAATGGCCAAAATTTCGTTTTGCACATCATGGGATGTCCATTTGTAAGTTTCGCACTGTAGTCATATTAAAATTAGCTGGTTATCTTCACATCGAAGACGAAATAAATTGTCAAAGTTACTTGTTTCATCAGTATGCCCACGTATTGCAAGCCCCTGCACTGCTAAATAACAGAGGGAAGATATGATTTCTATAAACAAGCTCGGTTTTCTTTAATTTGTGTCAGTTTTTCTTTAGAAATCTGGCTAAATACATTGACATTCGATTTTAAGGATTTGAATTTCAGTACAGCTTCTCTGTGTCAGTCCGATGCTTCATGCACTTTCAACTTTTCTACCCCTTTCTTCCAGTTCGAATAATCAGTGTCCATGAAAGTTTTTCCATTTTGTGAGAAAACTGAAAACGATTTTCTTCAAACATTTCTCTGCAAATTTTGCAAAAAATAACATCTTTTACTTTATTGTAATCGATCCATGCAAACCGCTGTTTCCAAGAGGGCTGATAACAGCGTTGTTTTTTTCTGGGAACAGTGTTTTTTGTCGCCGCCACAGTTCCTTTCCTTCACTATCTATGTCAATGTTGTCACACACAGCATCACTAACACTGGGTCTAGCTTCACCATCGCTAACACTTGCCACATTGTCACATTTCTTCCTGATTATAAACTTGTCCATTTTAAACTGGACAGTAAGGGACAAAAGATTAACAACTGAACCGAGTCACAGTAAGACTAACTGACCACTGGCGATGCCCGGCTCCGAAATATTTTCGCTAGCTGCCAACATTAGCTGCTAACAAGAAGTAGCCATGTAACAATAGTGTTGATTATTGTCAGGGCCGGCTCTAGGGTGGGAGCGAGGGGGGGGGGGGAGGCGAAAACCGTGCCATCGCCCAGGGCGGCAGATTTTTGGGGGTGGCAAATTATCTACGGTACAGGAACAGCGTGCTCCGATTTACGAAAGAAACGTTTCCTCCAACAAAAATGGCTTAAAATGTATTGCACTGTAAATGTATTACTGACTGCTGCTTTGATCTTAAAGACATATTCACAACAAAGAGATGAATGAGTGTGATATGTGAAAATGAGGCGTCATGTATGAAATATACTGTGGTAAAAGTTGACTATGTCGAAAAAGGGGGGGGGGGGGCGCTTGACAACATGTTCGCACGGGACGGCAAAATCCCTGGAGCCAGTGCTGATGCTGATTTGTGTGGTACCTAGTGATTGTCAATAGAATTTACAAAAATGAATGAAGAGTTTTTAACGTTACCTAGTCCTTCTAGCGATCGCCATCAGATTCGGTGTCACTATTGCTGCAGGCTGCTGTGGGAGGAAGTGGAGCTCGTCCTAACAGCCAAAGTGCTGCGAGCTCATGGTGAGCTTTCGTTCCCCACATGCCTCCGTACAGTAAAAGTGTGCGAATAGTACAGATGGAGGGGAAAAACCCTGTCACGGCGCTTCGTCATATGCAGAGGTTGGAGGAGTAGCAGACAGGAATACGCAATAGCTCGTAAAATCAGTATTTTTTCCTACATAATCATTACATACTATTATGCAAAAATGTATGTGCAAGTTTTAACAAATTTTCCAGTAAAGGATGAGGAAGGGGGAGAGAGCCATGAGAAGTCCATGTTTGAATATTGGGGAGGGGGGGCGGGCGCAGGCCCCTACTTTTAACTATTGGGGCCGGGGGGCACAAAGTACCTTGACCCCCCTAAGTCGGGGCCACTGCTTCGGTCAGTTTCGGTTGAAAAAAGCAGACTCTGTTGTGGAACATCGTGAAATATTCCAGCTTCAGCCCCAATAGTTTCATGAAGTTCCGCTAAGTGGCGGCACTGTACGTAGTCTTCAAAATGGCGGCTGTAACGGAGGTGCGTTGCGGGCAGAGAGCTGTTGTGAGCGGCGTGTGGGTGCTATTCTGTCGTTCTGCGCAACGGCTTAATCTGAGATGTACCCTTTACCCTGTGACTCCTGCAAGATGCAATTTCCACACCCAAACTACTACAGAAGTCAGACAGACGCTTCTAACGTTCTAAAGAGAAATGCCTGAAAAACTTTCAGCAATAAATAACTTCTGGAGTCGTCCATTATAAGGAAATGACACAAAAATTCACAAAATTTCTTACGTAACTAGTGGGATACTTGGGTACTGGAGCAGTGCTAGTTAGTGTAAGAAAAACATGAAACTAACGAAAATTATTATTTATTCCGGAAAAACTCTGAGAAATCACAATGGCACTTTTAGTTACGAACCGAACAAGCTATTTCCGGGTTCATTTCGAAACGTGAAGTTACCTCTCAAGGATAGGATTCGCTAATGAAATTTCTGTACAAAGTTTAAGTTTGTTATTGACTTGGCAGAATGGCTGAGAGCCGCGCCTACTCAACTTGAATAATTATCTGTTACAGTGTTGCTATGTACGGTCGAGGCTGTCGCGTGTGAAATGCAGTGAAGTGTACTGTTGTGGAGGAAATATGGGGCTCACAAGAGCTGTAGCGCACAATACCGTAAGCTGCGTTGACAGCTGTGTGCGCCGCTCGCTGCTGACAAATAAGATAACTCTCGCTATATCTGGATTGACCTTCGCCAATCAAACTCTCCCTAAGCCTTGATGAAGTCAAGGACTCCTATTCGCCCCTAGTCTAACTATTGGCGTGGTACACCGTTCAGATAACCAGTTCACCGTGATGCCACTCAAAAATTCGCTCGCAGGCGTTTAACTATAACTCTATCTGTTCACACCGCACAGTAAGTGTGGCGACCAACACAGTGAGCAACGCTTAATTGCAAGCACTCAATGTAGAGTCGCACTCCGATTCGCTCTTGAAAGAGGTGCTCTCCCAGTGAAGTACTGAGGAGAGACTTGTTCCTCGCTCTTTGAGTACACTTACGAGCACGCACGCTCTTGTTATGTGTTCTCGCTCTGAGAGCGACAATGGAATGGCCCCTCTCCATGCCAGACGTGAAGGGGTATATCTTTCAGTCTCTTCCATTACTCCTTCAGCTCAAGGCGTCAGAAATATCATCTGCCAATCAGCATTGCTCTTCTAAAACGGGAGAATGACGTTTCGTTTAAGGCGACCAATCCGGAAATCTGTAGCATCGGCGTTTGGTGTTTGCTGTCTCCCTGTGAAAATCTCTTAAACTGCTTGCTATTTTTGTAAAGAATGCGTAGGCTGGGCGATCCCACACAATGTAGCGGAATTTGCTTTTAAGCCGAACATGGGGTCGTTCCTCCTATCACTGGGCAGACGTTGTCTGCTCTACGGGCTGTCGAGGTTGACTTGTCTTCTGAAGGGACCAGCCTCCCAGAGTGCGGTCTGCCTCTCTCGAACTAAAAGCTCCTGTGACCGTCGTCTCTGGAATGTACGTGTGTACGCCAGCCTCGA
Source organism: Schistocerca nitens (assembly GCF_023898315.1). Lineage (NCBI taxonomy): Eukaryota > Metazoa > Arthropoda > Insecta > Orthoptera > Acrididae > Schistocerca > Schistocerca nitens. Next base: position 966,902,751 of record NC_064615.1, read on the forward strand.
GTATTTCAACCACGGTGCACTTACTTGCTATTTGCATATCGTTTACGCGAATTCATACAACATTGACTTTATCATATCGAGTTTGGGTTCGAATGAAGCATCTTGATGTGCGGAATATGATTGCGAGGGCGGAATATGTAAGCAACGAAGGTCAGGAGACCACTGTCATGAATCTCTTTTGGCGAAAAACCAGAGCATTGAATGTAGATTATCTAGAAAAGCAGCTTTTTATAGTCAAAATAGTGGGGAACAATATTGTGTACTGGGATCCTGAACAAAACCAACTTCCTTTCAGGAAAAAATGTGTTGTATTTCTTAAAGAACGCCCCTCGTAATTTTATTTCAATGTCTGCATAACTTTACACGAAAAATCTGAGTGTAAAGAGACAAGCCTAACCAGATTCCTTACACACAGCAGGACAGCATTCCAAATTCTGACATGTGATTCGATCCTCATGCTAGAACTTACCAATTTCTCCAAAATAGCGGTAACGGCAAGAATCCGCAGAACATGTGGCCGGCATCTTCTTCTTAAAAGAGGTGTCTTGATATAGAAATCGTCCTCATTCGCAGCAGTTAGCACCTAGTCACGATGGGAAACCTCTGAGGAACTGCTTTCTGTGTTCCAGCAGCTAGCGCTTGGCAGCTGCCTTCCTCAGCATCTGGCAGAGTTATTTTCTGAGGTCGGAAGCTTACTAAGCATCGGTAACTCCGAGGTCATAAAACTCCGGGACATACCAATCTCGTCCGCCATGCTCCTTGTTTCGACATCAGTCGCTGCACATTTGAAAATCGTCAACTGTTATCGCTTTCGGCTCCATTCTATGGCCGCATAGAGTCTCGTTACAGATTTATTGCTCGTTTTGACACTTTACCACACAAGCGGCTCGTAGTGAAATTGCGTGCTTATGGAATATCGTATCAGTTATGTGACTGGATCTGTAATTTCCTGTCAGAGACGTCACAGTTCGTAGTAGTTGACGGAAAGTCATCGAGTAAAACAAAAGTGATTTCTGGCGTTCCCCAAGGTTGTGTTATAGGCCCTTTTCATTTCCTTATTTATATAATCGATTTGGGAGACAATCTGAGCGGTCGTCTTCTGTTGTTTGCAGATGACGCTGTCGTTTATCGATTAATAAAGTCATTATAAGATCAAATCAAACTGCAAAACGCATTAGAAGAAATATCGGAATGGTTCGAAAAGTGGCAGTTAAACTTAAATAACGAAAAGTGTGAGGTCATCCACATGAGTGCTAAAAGGAACTCGTTAAACTTCGGTTACACGATAAATCAGTCTAATCTAAAAGCCGTAAATTGAACTAAATACCTAGGTATTACAATTACGAACAACTTGAATTGGAAGGAACACACAGAAAATGTTGTTGGGAAGGCTAACCAAAGACTGTGTTTTATTGGCAGGACACTTAGAAAATGCAACAGATCTACTAAGGAGACTGCCTACACTATGCTTCTCCATGCTCTTTTAGAATACTGCTGCACGGTGTGGGATCCTTACCAGATAGGAGTGACTGAGTACATCGAAAAGGTTCAAAGAAAGGCAGCACGTTTTGTATTATCGCGAAATATGGCAGAGAGTGTCACAGAAATGATACATGATTTGGGATGGGCATCATTAAAAGAAAGGCGTTTTTCCTAGCGACGGAATCTTCTCACGAAATTCCAATCACCAACTTTCTCCTCCGAATGCGAAAATATTTTGTTGACACCGACTTACAAAGGGAGGAACGATCACCACGATTAAATAAGGGAAATCAGAGTTCGTACGGAAAGATATAGGTGTTCAATCTTTCGGCGCGCTATACGAGATTGGAATAATAGAGAATTGTGAAGGTGATTCGATGAACCCTCTGCCAAGCACTTAAATGTGATTTGCAGAGTATCCACGTAGATGTAGATGTACCTGTAGTCAAGGTGTATCTTTGGACAGTGGGTTTATTCAAAACGTCGTGGGTCTCGGGTTAGAACACAGCAATTGCTTAAATTCTAAATAAAGTTCTTCACCTATGGCGGCCGAAGACTACTTCTCTCGTTCCGACAACGGCCTTGTCAAAGAGGTCGAAAGAGAGGACAGTTTCAGGGCAGCATCTAATTTTTGTGGAATGCAACTGGCCTAAAAGGTGGAAGATTCAGCAATGACCAATGGCATGGGGATGCTGAAGCAATGGAAGCCACTGCATTAAAGACACATAAAGAGAATCCACAGGACATGTGTCCTATTGTTGAAAAAGTGTCGTGATGATCTCGTTATTGGTAAAAGATTTCGGAATTGTCTCCCATTCGGATCTCTGGAGAGGACCATGAGAATAAGGTGAAACAACCAGCAAAGCTATAACACGGAATGTCAGAAGCTTGAACGTACTAGGAATGCTAGAAAATCTGCAAAGGGAAATGCAAAGGCTCAGTCTAGAAATAGTGGGCGCCAGTGATATGAAATGGAAACAAGATAAGGATTTCCGGTCAGACGAATTAAGTATAATACTAACAGGGAGGGGAGGGGGACAGTATGACGACAGTAGGATTTGATTCTTCAATTTCTCCAGGCGTATTTTATGGCGAAATAAATCTCAGGTGATGTACATCAGCGCACCTGATAATGACAACGTGGTCGATTGCCGAAATATTGTGTCCTATGCACACTCGTACCAGGCTGTTCGCCCGAGATTTATTTCGTCGAAAGTAGGATTCGTTATGAATAGGAAAGTAGGGCAGAGAGTAAGTTTCGGTGAACAATTCAGTGGTAGGTTTGTCCTCATGAGCGTCGACAACCATACTTTACTACACATCGTCATAAAGAAAAGGTGAAGAGATGGAGATGTATATGAGTATACCGAACGGGTAATTCAGTTTGTAAAAGAAGATGATAATCTAATTATCATGGGGGATTTGAACGCTGTAAAAGGGAAAGGAGTAGAAGAAAGAGTTACCTGAGAATATGGGCTTGGCAATGAGAAGAAGAAGAAATACCAATCGAGTTCTGAAATAAACTCAGTAACAGCGAAAACACTGTTCGAAGAACCCAAGAGAAGAAGATATGCTTGGAAGCGGCCTGAAGATAAAGATTCCACCTGGATTACATAATAGGCAGGCAAAGATTGCGAAATTAGATAATGGACTGTAATGGTTATCGAGGAGCAGAGAAAGACTTGTATCACAATTTGTTAATCATGCAAACTAATCTCAAGTCAACAGAACTAAAGGGCGTTTGTGGAGACTATTATCGACCTAGTGTACCAAAACTGTGATTCACCCGAAGAGCCGAAACATTTCCATTGATCGACGGTCGAATCCCGATTGTCCCGTGCCCACCGCAGTCTTAATTGGCTATGTTGTTGGGTCAACAAGTGAACACGTATAGGTGGTCAGCTGCGAAGTTCCATGTTCAGTAATGTACGATGAGCGGTTTGATCCGAAACACTTCCGGCAGATATGCCACAGATCGCCAGCTATCCTCATTGACGGAGCAGACAAGCCTCCGACCATTTACCGCCTAATGGAAGTTTCACTGTCCTTCTACTTCTTTCTGCAGATGCTCACGACAGTTGCGCCGTTTTCGAGATACTCGTTCACAGGCTCTGCATAATGATAATCTACCTGCCGGCCGGGGTGGCCGAGCGGTTCTAGGCGCTACGGTCTGGAACCGCGCGACGGCTGCTGTCGCAGGTTCGAATCCTGCCTCAGGCATGGATGTGTGTGATGTCCTTAGGTTAGTTAGATTTAAGTAGTTCTAAGTTCTAGGGGACTGATGACCTCAGAAGTTAAATCCCATAGTGCTCAGAGCCATTTGAACCATTTTTTTGATAATCTACCCTTTTGTCAAAGTCGCTTATCTCAATGGATTTCACTATTTGCAGCCCTTATCTTCGCTAGGCTGATTCCCTGTCCGTCTCTGCTCCACTTACACATTTTTGTTACGTGCCCAAAACACCACCAGGTCCGCCCCCGGTAGCTGAGAGGTGAGCGTGACAGAATGTCAATACTAAGGGCCCGGGTTCGATTCCCGGCTGGGTTGGAGATTTTTCTCCGCTCAGGGACTGGATGTTGTGTTGTCCTAATCATCATCATTTCATCCTCATCGACGCGCAAGTCGCCGTAGTGGGGTCAAATCGAAAGACTTGCACCAGACGAACGGTCTACCCGACGGGAGGCCCTGATCGCACGACATTATTATTATTAACACCACCAGGCGGCGTGTAACATCGCGGTGGGGAGTGGTCATAATGATTTTGCTTGCCAGTGTATATTCTCCTTCATACTATTTCTGTCTCCCAACGCTACGGTGGTTTTTCGATCTCATAAGCCAATCACATTTCCGGTTCTGATCTGAAGATATCACGAAGTTAGTGAGAGTATTGCACGTCTGATACGTCCAACACTGGAATAATGCACAGATATGCCATTCAATCTCACCTACGTTTCTGGATACTGTTTTCATCCTGTTCTGATTCTGCAGGTATGCCTTATCGTGCCTCAGCAACATTTCGTACAATCTTCCCGATCATTTTCATTCAGCTAACGGTGCACGCCCTCCATCATACACTACTGGGCATTAAAATTGCTACACCAAGAAGAAATGCAGATGACAAAAGGGTATTCATTGGACAAATATATTATACTAGAACTGACATGTGATTACATTTTCACGCAATTTGGGTGCATAGATCCTGAGAAATCAATACCCAGAACAACCACCTCTCGCTGTAATAACGGCCTTGATACGCCTGGGCATTGAGTCAAACAGAGCTTGGACGGCGTGTACAGGTACAGCTGCCCATGCAGCTTCAACACGATACCACAGTTCATCAACAGTAGTGACTGGCGTATTGTGACGAGCCAGTTGCGTGGCCACCATTGACCAGACGTTTTCAATTGGTGAGAGATCTGGAGAATGTGCTGGCCAGGGTAGCAATCGAACATTTTCTGTATCCAGAAAGGCCCGTACAGGACCTGCAACATGCGGTCGTGCATTATCCTGCTGAAATGTAGGGTTTCGCAGGGATCGAATGACGGGTTAGAGCCACGGGTCGTAACACATCTGAAATTAAGGTCCACTGTTCAAAGTGCCATCAATGCGAACAGGAGGTGACCGAGACGTGTAACCAATGGCACCCCATACCATCACACAGGGTGATACGCCAGTATGGCGATGACGAATACACGCTTCCAATGTGCGTTCACCGCGATGTCGCTGAACACGGATGCGACCATCATGATGCTGTAAACAGAACCGGGATTCATCCGAAAAAACGACGTTTTGCCACTGGTGCACCCAGGTTCGTCGTTGAGTACACCATCGCAGGAGCTCCTGTCTGTGATGCAGCGTCAAGGGTAACCGCAGCCGTGGTCTCCGAGCTGATAGTCCATGCTGCTGCAAACTTGGTCGAACTGTTGGTGCAGATGGTTGTTGTCTTGCAAACGTCCCCATCTGTTGACTCAGGGATCGAGACGTGGCTGCACGATCCGTTACAGCCATGCGGATAAGATGTCTGTCATCTCGACTGCTAGTGATACGAGGCCGTTGGGATCCAGCACGGCGTTCCGTATTACCCTCCTGAACCCACCGATTCCATATTCTGCTAACAGTCATTGGATCTCGACCAACGCGAGCAGCAATGTCGCGATACGATAAACCGCAATCACGATAGGCTACAATGCGATCTTTATCAAAGTCGGAAACGTGATGGTACGCATTTCTCCTCCTTACACGAGGCACCACAACAACGTTTCACCAGGCAACGCTGGTCAACTGCTGTTTGTGTATGAGAAATCGGTTGGAAACCTTCCTCATGTCAGCACGTTGTAGGTGTCGCCAACGGCGCCAGCCTTGTGTGAATGCTCTGAAAAGCTAATCATTTGCATATCACAGTATCTTCTTCCTGTCGGTTAAATTTCGCGTCTGTAGCACGTCATCTTTGTGGTGTAGCAATTTTAATGGCCAGTAGTATATTAGTAACAAATGCTAGGAGTTATTATCATACCTCTGGTTTGCAATGTATACTACATGGTACCTTCTTTGTAAGTCAGGTCAAACTAGTTCATACTCAGGGGAGGAGCGAAGGGAGGCAAATGCAGGAATCCCGCATCGACGTTCCAGACAAAGTCCTAGCAGAAGTGATTTGCCGTTGTCTTATTCCTCCTGGTTACGAAGTGCCAAGTGCGTATCTACGTCGTGTGGATGACTGTGGTGAGTGCTCGTACAGTACTGACTTTGGTTCTCGTTGTTTTGGATGAAGGGAAGGGAGAGCGTGGAACCCAGTGTCAGCATGTAGCCTTGAATAATACCAAGGGAGCGGCCGAGGTTAATGTCCCCACCCGGCAGCGGACCAAGCACCATCAATCTTGTCAAATGCCCTCTCTTCATGAAACCCTGCAAAGAGACGCAAGTGTGCATTGGCAACCTTGGCTTCCGCAGTGGGTTCTTTCTCTAAGGATGGACAATTTTTTTACGGTTTTTGTTACTGCTCAGCAATTATTTTCTTCTTTATGATCCATACTGTCTCCAGTTTTATTCAAACAGACTTCTTAGACAGGACTGAAGGTGTTTGTATGGGGGTGAACCGATGATTTAGTACAGATGCGTATTATGTCAAACGCTTTCTGTGTTTACGGAAAAGTCCAAGAATTTCCCCGTAAAATTCAGAAAATTTAATATCCGGCGTCATCTTCAATGTAGTCCCCTCTCGCTTTTATGCAATGCTTCCAGCGGTTTTCTCACTGTTGGAAGCAGTGCTGGAAATTTGCTGACTGAATCGTGTTCAAAATTAGTTGCGATCCTGCTAGACTCTCTTTTACGAAGTCAAAATGCTGCTCATTCAACTTTTCGATGGGAATGAGAAATAGAAAGGAGTTAGGTCAGGCGAGTAGGGTGGATGAGGGAAGGCTGTGATGTGGTTGTTTGTCAGCAGTTCTCTCAGAAGGAGCGAGGAAGGTACAGGTGCATTGTTATGATACAACAACCATTGTTGTGCCATCTCTCAGGTCGTTTCTATCTAAGGTTTCCCTGTCTCCACAAAACACCTTAGTACAACTTCCCTGTGACTTTCTGACCTCAGAGAAGAAATTCCTAATGAACAATTCTATGAAATTCAAAAGAATCATTAGCATTAATTTGACGTTGCTGCCACACTTTTTGGACAGCGTGGAGGATGGTGTCGTCCACTGCGAAACCGCTGTTTCACATACGTAACTCTGTCGACTTCATTGGCAAACTAAAATCACTCAAACTGAACAATTCTCATATGTTAGTGAGTTTCGATGTAGTGTCGTTGTTCACATGGTTCCTCTTTCAGAATAATTGTTTCACATTGGCAAAACCTTCAATAAAGAGTTTTCATCTTTCTTTCAACATATTTTGACCTACATCTACATCTACATGACTACTCTGTAATTCACATTTAAGTGCTTGGCAGAGGGTTCGTCGAACCACAATCATACCATCTCTCTACCATTCCACTCCCGAACAGCGCGCGGGAAAAACGAACACCTACTTTTTATTCAATAACGAATTTTATGAACAGATCCACGGTGTCGCCATGGGTAGCCCTTTGTCGCCAACTTTTTTACGGAGTACTTCGAGGAGAAGGCGCTGGAATCTGCTAGCTTAAAAGTCCACAGTGTTTTGGAGTTATAAAAAAATGGCTCTGAGCACTATGCGACTTAACTTCGGAGGTCATCAGTCGCCTAGAACTTAGAACTAATTAAACCTAAGCAACCAAAGGACATCACACACATCCATGCCCGAGGCAGGATTCGAGCCTGCGACCGTAGCGGTCGCTCGGTTCCAGACTGTAGGGCCTAGAACCGCACGGCCACTCAGGCCGGCTTTGGAGCTATATTGACGACGCGTTTGTAGTGTGGCCGCATGGTGAAGTCAAGTTAAAAGAATTTTTAAATCATCTGAATTCCATCCACAGAGAAATGTTGTTCAGGGTGGAAACTGAAAAAGGTGGATGCCTTCCATTTTTTGATGTTTTGGTACGATGCAAAGATGACGGCACTTTGGGACATGCAGTATATCGAAAACCGACCCATACGGATTTATATCTACGTGCAAATAGCTGCCTCCATCCTTCGCAAACGATGAGTGTGCTCAGAACCCTGGCATAGAGAGTACACGTCATTGTTGGCGAGTGCAATCCGGAGGACGAGCTTCCACACTTGATAAGAATTTTTGAAGTCAACGGGTACTCTTCACCTCAGATACGTAAGACACTACAAATGAAACAAACAATGGGTATAAGGAATGCAGAAGAAGACACGGAAAGTTCATGGCTTTTCTACAATACGCAGGAGGCCTATCGTCAAAAATAGGACGGATCCTCAGTAAACACAAAGCGGAAGTGATTTTTCGTCCACTACCAAAGACAGCAGCTCTTCTGGGTTCCGTTAAAGATAATTTAGTGCTTAGGAAGCCCGGGGTTTACAAGATCCCCTGTGAATGCGGCCGTTCAAATTGTCGGACAGACGACACGTACAGTCCAGAGATGCACAGAGAACCGCAGGTATAGACGGCTCTTAAAACATAAAAAAACTGCGGTGGCAGAGCACTGTATTGACACTGGGCACTCTATGGCGTACGATAACGTCGAAATTTTAGTCTCAAATTCATCTTTCTGGGACTCAGTAGTGAAAGAAGCAATTGAAATTCGGTTAGTTACGAATTTAATTAACACAGCGGCTTCAGCTTGGACAAATCATGGAATTCAGCACTCTCTGTAACAAACTCACAAAGAAGTCGCGACGGTTCAACTAGCAGTGACACATCGATATCACCGTGTGGATCGACTGCGCAGCCATAGATCTAATTCCATGCGTATTTCATTCGTCTTTGCCGCCGATCAACGTCTGTGGCGCCTTGTGAATCTGTGGCCGCATGCGCAGTGGTGCGGTCCGCTGGTTTAAAAGGACGGAGCAAATGCTGGAATATCAGCCACGTCGGCTCACTCTGAAGATGGCTGGACGCTATATAAACGAAATATTAGAAGAAAAAGTGAAATTTATGCAGCTGCACTCCCGAAATTTTATGGAACAATCATCGCGCCGCGAAAATATGAAGATGCACTAGAGGCTCCTAGTTTCTTCAGCAGATTCTTTGGGCGCTATATTCAAATCCTCGGTAATTTTGGGTAGCACCACATACATCATATTTTTTAATTTTGCAAATGTTGTACGGCGTTTTGCCCGTAGCATCTTATCGCGTAAGTTAATATTCAGGTTGACTAACGTGGATTATTTTGGATTCAAGTTTACAGAAGGTCTTCTCTCAAACCCAATAGCCCTTCAAGTCGTAACTCAAGTTACGAACAATAGAAGCATTTTCTTGTCACCTCTCCCCGATAGCACTCTTCCCGCAGTCGGAAAATGTTTTTCGAGTCGCTTGGAATATCTTTACTCCTATATTAAAATCAGGAAGAAGTGTCGGTAGCTGGCCGCTGTGGTCGAGCGGTTCTAGGCGCTACAGTCTGGAACCGCGCGACGGCTACGGTCGCAGGTTCGAATCCTGCCTCGGGCATGGATGTGTGTGATGTCCTTAGATTAGTTAGGTTAAGTAGTTCTACGTTCTAGGGGACTGATGACCTCAGGTGTCCCATAGTGCTAATACCCATTTGAACCATTTTGAAGTGTAGGTCGCAATAGATCGTGCATTGCAAGGAAAGACAGGAAAGAGCCTAATTTAATTTCAATAAATCGTCTAACTGGACACATCGACTGAAGACAAATGAATTGAGAACTGCGCGTTTTACACACCACGAGTGGCTCTTCTGTCCATTTTTGTTTTCATTTCTGCTGAAATAATGTGGAAAGAATCAGTTTACAGGCTATGTACACGTGATTTTTTTCGTATGTTTGACATCATGCCAGTGATTTATTGAATATTAAATAGCACAGTGGCTTAAATGTTAGTACCACTAAACATGGCAATGTTAGTTATTGTCAAGACAGTGCCACACACATTGCTGTCGTGCGTCCAAACCAACTCCTTATTGTCAGTATACTAACGTTACAAGTGAAACACAGATTTAACAAGGCAAACATATTTTTTCTGCTATGCTGAACATTCTAACAATGTTCAGCTAGTTAATAGTTTACGAGAAAGAAGGCGTTGTCCAGAAGAACTTCTGTTCCTCGCATTAAACGAAAGAATTACGTTTTCTTCTGGTAACTTGGTCAGTTTCCTGATATTTCATTGCAGGTGTGCACTCGAGGAAATTACTGACTTCTCTACCAGATCTGAACTGTTTTCACTAGAAGCCCAGCATGGGCCTTTCCATAGCTGCTTCCCTTGGTACTTGTTTCCCACAAGCTTCACGTCCTAATTGGGTGCGATAGAATATTTCTAGGTTTTGGTTACTGATTTAGTCTCTAAATTTAATTTGTATCAGAAGAAACCTTTTCTAAATGAAAATCAGTCATATGAATGCTTCGAAATACTAGGAAAAAATAGTCTATTTCCAGAACATTATAAAGTTAAAACTAATATCGATATGCATCAATGCTCGATAAATCTGCGAGAGTTTTGTCAGAAACAAAAGTTTACGAGTGATCCAAATTCCTCAGACATTGGTGTTTTTAATTATTATGTCGTAACTACAAATTTGATTTCTAACGGTTCTGAGAAACCAGATTTAATAGAAGGAAATGCTGCAAATATACAAAAGTAGTACAACGGTTACTAACAGAAGAAGGAATATAGCAACCTATTGGCTATAATTTGTGACAGTAGTAACAATGTGTTCTTATTTTGTTCCACCGATGGTGTTTTGTTTTATTTTTCTACCAGCCGTTTCTTAGCGAAAGTACTTTATGCGCATGTTGTACAAAAATATTTTACCCCTCTTAACTGTAAAGCCATGCAGCATCGTAATACCTGAAGACAAGGTGGCTACGGAACGAAACTCTACATAGCTATCCACATATTTTTCTTATAATGATAGACGAACTGCTGTAGTATTTTGAAATCTACTTACAAGTAAAACATACGATTTACGAACATCATCATTCTTCGAGAGAGGATGATGGGTAGCTTCCTTTCGACATGTGAACAAAGAAACGTGAAAGGCGATGGTCCGTTATGCGATAATGAAAGGGTCGGTAACCGGTGTTGGTTTACGGGTAAGTGAGTGTCCCACTTTTTCGTTCACTCGCTTCCGCTCAACACTGTCACGTGGAAATTTCCGATAAGACTTTGGTGTTTCTCTTGCCCGTCACCAGTGACTTGCTGTGTTCTCTCTTGAGCTTTTCCTAACTTTATTTTACATCGGCACTTACTCTCTACGCGTCTTCTTTAATTATTATTACATTCCCCGAATAATTACGTTATTTTCACATTAGGAAAGCGAAATATCTTGAGTATTCTTCATAAGCAGTATAACAAACTGAAAGTGACTTTAGGAGCAAATGACAATTCACAAAACTATAACATTGAGTGAAAACAGGTAAAGTTGTTACACTGCCAGAAAAAAATGCTACACCTTCAAGGACAATCTAATTTTATTGACAAGCGAGATGTCAGGCTGTTCATCATTGTAGGAATATATGATAAATTCAGATGGAATGAAACACATACCGCAGAGAAGGGTGACGAACAGTCGCATCAACACACGGTATATCTCCCCTCCCCCCCCCCCTTTGGCGCCAACACGGGCTTGTACACTTAAGCGCCAAAAAACTGGCATAGGCGTGCGTATTCAAATACAGAGGTATGTAAACAGGCAGAATACGGCGTTGCGGTCAGCAATGCCTAGATTAACCAGCAAGTGTCTGGCGCACTTGTTTGATCGCTTACTGCTGCTAAAATGGTAGGTTATCAAGATTTAAGTGAGTCTGAACGTGGTGTTATAGTCGGAGCACGAGCGATGGGACACAGCATCTCAGAGATAGCGATGAAGTGGGGATTTTCCCGTACAACCTTGTCACGAGTGTAAAACATCAAATCTCCAACATCGCTGCGGTCGGAAGAGATACTTAAAGAGCGGAACCAACGACGACAGAAGAGAATCGTTCAGCATGACAGAAGTGCAACCCTTCCGAAAATTGCTGCAGGTTTTAATGCTGGGCCAGCAACAAGTGTCAGCGTGCGTACCATTCAACGAAACATCATCGATCTGGGCTTTCAGAGTCGAAGGCCCAATCGTATACACCTGATGACTGCACGAGACAAAGCTTTACGCCTCGCCTGGGCCCGTCAACACCGACATAGGATTGTTGATGACTGGGAACATGTTGCCTGGTCGTACGAGACTCGTTTCAAATTGTATCGAGCGGATGGAGTATGGAGAAACCTCATGGATCCATGGACCCTGCATGTCAGCAGCGGACTGTTCAAGCTGGTGGAGGCTCTGTTACGGTGTGAGGCGTGTGCAGTTGGAGTAATATGGGACCCCTGATACGTCAAGATACTGCTCTGACAGGTGACACGTACGTAAGCATCTTGTCTGATCACCTGCATCCTTTCATGTCCATTGTGCATTCCGATGGACTTGTGCAATTCCAGCAGGACAATCCGACACCCCACACGTCAGAATTGCTACAGAGTGGCTCCAGGAACACTCCTCTGAGTTTGAACTCTTCCGCCAGACATGAACATTATGGAGCATATCTGGGATGCCTTGCAATGTGCTGTTCAGAAGAGGCCTTCACCGCCTCGTACTCTCACGGATTTATGGACAGCCCTGCAGGATTCATGGTGTCAGCTCCCTCCAGCACTACTCCAGACATTAGTCGGCTTCATGCCACGTCGTGTTGCGGCACTTCTGCATGCTCGCGTGGGCCCTACACGATGTTAGGCAGGTGTACCAGTTTCTTTGGCTCTTCAGTGTATTCTCCGAATCAGCGAAGGTGCGGAATAGCTTCTTGTGATGGACCTTGTGCTTTTTATTGCAGTTTGGCAATGGTCCTTGCAGGCCCTGGAGAATGAGTAAATTGTAGATTCTTAGTGCCCAATACCTGTTCAACTGGCGAGAGATCTGATGATCTCTGTGGCCAGCGCAGGTATTGTACACCACGAAGAGCATGTTGCATCGCAGCAGCCTTATGTGGACGAGCATTGCCCTGCTGAAAAAGCACATCACCTTGCTGTCGGAGATATGGCTTCAATTCTTTTCTGTTCCTGTTTTCTCACTGTCCATGATTCACCACCATATCTCTTCCTGTCTCCTAGTTCTTCTAGTCCATTAAACAGTTTGTTTGTCAACAGTATCGTAAGCTTTTTTGAAATCCACAAATGTGACTCTAGTGATCCGGCATCGTCTGACGAGTATTTAGCTTTGTGAGTCAGTATCTGTTTAGTATAAGATCTGTTTCCTGAATCCGTCTGATACTCGCCAGTCTGTGGGTCTGTTTGCGCATCAGGTCGGTTCAGCAAAGCTTTTGTTAGTTTCTGTGAGAAGTGAGATCCCTCTCCAATTGTTTGCGTCTGCTTTGTCTCCAATCTCTATAATTCTGCAATAATTATGTTTTCGTCGGGTGCTCTATTGTTGTTCAATGATACGATTAATATCACTATTTCTTCATGTGAAGGTGAAGCGAATCAGGATCTGATACTGGTTTTACATGTTGGAGTTGTTCAGACGGCTCTTCGCAGTTGAGGAATGTACTGAAATATTTGGATAGAATTTCACAATTATTTTTTTTATTAATTTGCAGGGGTACATCACGTCGTTGAAAATATAGGCTAGGAGGTTAGTAATCACCTAACTTTATTCTGAAGTTCTCGTAAAAAATGCAGGTTTGTTCCTGGCAAAGTCTTTTTTTCCCTTTCATTCGACCTCCCATTATCGTATGTGAATTTTTTTCGTCAGACTTTTCCACGAATTCTTGATACCTTTCCGCTGTTTTATGGCTATTGAAATTATTTCGTACTTTAATCCTATATTCTACAGCTTGACTGCATGTGATGTTCACCACCGATGTTTACTCCTTCTCAGGGATTGACTAATTTGATTGTTTGCTTCGCTTTCTCTGCTGGTTCAGACCTGTTTGTGGTATCCATCCTACGAATTTCTTTTGATTTACTTCTTGTTGGGTTCCAAGTAATTGGGATCAGTACAGGAACTCTGCATTACTCTTTCCCATTTTCTGTTGGGCTTAAATTGTACTTTGTAGTCTGACTCGAAGAACCCTCTCCTGGTTTTTACATTGAGGACTTCTTTGGTGCTCTTCCTGGAGATAGCAATATGGTTGAGCTAGCATTCTGCGCGTGTTTTGTTGGAGGGTTTCCATGTATTTGGTTTCTGTGCGGGTATCTGGAATTGTGTTGAGGTAATTTTGAGATTAAAATTTTGGCCGAAGCTTACGAAGTATTCACCATTTTAATTGGTCCTGTTGTGAGCTGTGAACATTCCTGTGATTCTCCTGTAATCCTTTTCTTTTCGTGAGTAACTTAGTAGATATGCTCGGAGTAGTGAAGCAACTTAAATCGCTTAACAAATCAAGTGTTGCTGTCGTATACCAATGAGGTTTATTTCAGAGTATGCTGAGGGAATAGCTCCACACTTGACAACCATATAAAACCGCGCACTCGACGAAAGATCCGTACCCGAAGATTGGAATGTTCCACAGGTCACACCAATTTTCAAGAAAGGTGGTAGGAGTAATCCAATAAATTACAGGCCCATATCATTAACGTCGATATGCAGTAGGATTCTGGAATGTATATTGTGTTCGAACATTATGAATTACCTTGGAGAGAACAGTCTATTACACACATGTTCTTTACTCACACGGAGTGTTGAGTGCTATTGACAGGGAAATTCAAGTTGATTCTGCATTTCTACATTTCCAGAAGGATTTTGACACTGTACTCCATAAGCGGCTTGCAATGAAATTGCGTGCTTATGGAATATTGCCTCAGTTACGCGAATGGATTCGTGATTTCCCGTCACAGAGGTCACAGTTCGTATTAATTGACGGAAAGTCATCGAGTGAAACAGGAGCGATTTCTGGTAGTGTTATAGGCCCTCTGCTGTTCCCTATCTATATAAATGATTAAGGAGACAATCTGAGCAGCCGTCTTAAATTATTTTCAGATGATGCTGTCGTTTGTCTAGTGTAGTCATCACAAGATCAAACCAAATTGCGAAACGATTTAGAAAATAGGAACTTGACCGTAAATAATGAAAACTGTGAGGTCATCCACATGAGAGCTAAAAGGAATCCTTTAAACTTCTGTTCCACGATAAATCAATCAAATCTCGAGGCCGTAAATTCAACTAAATACCTAGAAATTACAATTACGAACAACTTAAATTGGAAAGAACATATAGATAATGTTGTGGGGAAGGCGAACCAGAGACTGCGTTTTGTTGGCAGAACACTTACAAGATGCAACAGACCTACTAAAGAGAGTGCCTATATTACAATTTTCCGTCCTCTTTTGGAGTACTGTTACGCAGTGTAGGGTCCTTACCAGATAAGATTAACGGAGTACATCGAGAAAGTTCAAAGAAGGGTAACATAATATGTGTTGTCAAGAAATAGGGGAGAGAGTGAAACGGGCATGATACAGGATTTGGGTCGGACGTCATTAAAACAAAGGCGTTTCTCGTTGCGGCATAATCTTCTCACGACATTACAGTCACCAATCCTCCGAATGCGAAAATATTTTGTTTATGCTGACCTACATAGGGAGAAATAGTCGACATAACGAAAAGAGGGTAATCAGAGCTCACATGAAAAGATATAAGTGTTTTTTCCGCGCGCTGTTCAGGGGTGGAATAATGGAGAAGTAATTTGAAGGTGGTTATGAACCATCTGCCAGACACTTCAGTGTGATTTGCAGAGTATCCATGTAGGTGCAGATGTAGAACTGCCCACTGAGGTAATTTAGTAGATTCCTGATCTGATGTTAGGAATTTTATTCGTGATTTCTTCCAGTCGTTCCCAGAAGTCGTCAATCACACGCGGATCTTCTCGGTTGTAGTCATTTGTTGGTGAGTGCACGTTAAGTAGTGTGTTCGCCTTGTTTACTGATTTGGTTGACAGTGTGGAGAGTCTTTCTGAAGGTGATGTAAAATCATTGACTGAATCTGTGATGGACTTGTGAAGC
This sequence comes from Schistocerca nitens, assembly GCF_023898315.1. Classification (NCBI taxonomy): domain Eukaryota; kingdom Metazoa; phylum Arthropoda; class Insecta; order Orthoptera; family Acrididae; genus Schistocerca; species Schistocerca nitens. The sequence goes on from NC_064615.1 coordinate 966,918,814, forward strand.
GCAAAACCTGTGCCAAATTGTTTCGGTCCTGTGTTTATATGCAGTAAAGATTCTCCTTTGTAGAACTTCTAATTCTCAGAGTAGAAGCAATTTTCATCAGTAAACCGAGTTTTTTGCAGTGCCAGAATTTTGATAATGAATCAAGCGTACTCGTTAGGTGTTTAATTTTTACCTGGTTGCAACAGAGTGTTTAGCTCAGCGTACCTATGAAAAGAATGATTGTTTTGTTCAAAATGATTTTCAGAAGTTACGATTCTTCCCTGCATGACATGTATGGTCCCCCAGAATGCTATGACCAAAGCGCGAATCCGGTCTATTGACTGGGAAATGGGATAGTGGGAGTCTTTCCTGTTATTCTGCGAACGTTGCTTCAAATTCAAGATTGTTTTTTGGTAATCTCCAATAGAGATCACGACTTTTTAAGACGTAATTGTTGAGTTAAAGCCATGTATCTAACAGCCGCACCAACTAGGTGAATATACGCTGACGAACATCCGCTGTATACCATATCAAAAAATGATAGTTTTCTTTACAGTATTGGGTCCGTCCTGGGTCATTTCGCCATTACCACCGTTGACAGGCTGTCCCCTATCCGCCACACGATGAGGCGGCCGATGGAGGATCTAACAAACCTACACAGGATATACGACTATATATACTTTTATATTGCTACATGCTACATGCTTACCATTTACAGCTTTTTCCTGTAAAAATGACTAATTGTTTGGTTTTCAATATTTCCGTTGTTGTATAGAAGGAGCCATTAAGGAGAAAACCTTTGAAAACACTTCTGCTATCTGTCACACATTTTATTTCAATGGGCAGATTGTCAAAGACTTTTATAGCAGTGTATTTCACCCTACCCTGTGCCAAAGTTAACTTACTGACTTCTTTATCGCCGAAGTTGGCACTTGTTCGTACAGAAGAAGCAGCCGAATTTTACGGAAGAAGTAGTCGAATCTAAACATCTTAGTATTCTATTATATGGTTTAAGAGCGACAACCCCAGTCGAATCTGAGATTTTATTTTTGACACTTATTGCTTCTATCCTGAAGAACCAAATAAACTGGTACACCTGCCTAATATCGTGCAGAGCCCCCGCGAGCACGCAGAAGTGCCGCAACACGACGTAGCATGGGCTCGACTAATATCTGACGTAGTGCTGGAGGGAACTGATACCATGAATCCTGCAGAGCTGTCTATAAACTCATGAGTACGAGAGGTTGGAGATCTCTACTGAACAGCATGCTGCAAGGCATCCCAGATATGCTCAATAAAGTTCATGTCTGGGGATTTTGATGCCCAGGGAAGTGTTTAAACTCAGAAGACTGTTCCTGAAGCCACTCTGTAGCAATTCTGAACGTGTGGGGTGTCGCATTGTCCTGCTGGAATTGCCCTAATCCGTCGGAATGCACAATGGACATGAATGGCTGTAGGTGATCAGACAGGGCGCTTACGTACGTGTAATCTGTCAGATTCGTTTCTAGATAGATATATCAGGGGTCCCATATCAACCGAACTGCACCCGCCCCACAAATTACAGAACCTCTACCAGCTTCAACAGTACCCTGATGACATGCAGGGTTGTCTCCATACCCGTACAAGTCCATCCGCACACAATTTGAAACGAGACTCGTCCGACCAAGCAAAATGTTTCCAATCATCAACAGTCCAATGTCAGTGTTGACGGGCCCAGACGAGGCGTAAAGCTTTCTGCCGTGCATTCATCAAGGGTACAAGAGCGGGCCTTAGGCCCCGAAAGCCCATATCGATGCTGTTTCGTTGAATGGTTCGCACGCTGAGACTTGGTGTTGATGGCCCAGCAGTGAAAACTGCAGCAATTTTCGGACGGGTTACACTTCTGTCACATTGAACGGTTCTCTTCGTCGTCGTTGTTCCCGTTCTCGCAGGATCTTTTTGCGGTCGCAGCGATGATGGAAATTTGATGTTTCTACCGGGTTCCTAATATTCACGGCGTAGTCGTGAAATTGTCGTACGAGAAAATCCCCACTTCATCGCCTCCTCGCAGCTTCTGTGACTCATCGCTCATGCGCCGACTATAAACCACGTTCAAACTCACTTAAATCTTGATAACCTGCCATTGTAGCAACAGTAACCGATGTAGTAATTGCGACAGACACTTCTCTTATATAGGAGTTGCCGACCGCAACACTGTATTGTGCCCGTTTACACATCTCTGTACTTGAATACGCACGCCTATAACAGTTTCTTTGGCGCTTCAGCGTATATACAGGGCGGTCCATTGATCGTGACCGGGCAAATATCTCACGAAATAAGCGTCAAACGAAAAAACTACAAAGAACGAAACTTGTCTAGCTTGAAGGGGGGAACCAGATGGCGCTATGGCTGGTTCGCTAGATGGCGCTGCCATAGGTCAAACGGATATCAACTGTGTTTTTTAAAATAGGAATCCCCATTTTTATTACATATACGTGTAGTACGTAAAGAAATATGAATGTTTTAGTTGGACCACTTTCTTCGCTTTGTGACAGATGGCGCTGTAATAGTCACAAACATATGGCTCGCAATTTTAGACGAACAGTTAGTAACAGGTAGGTTTTTTAAATTAAAATACAGAACGTAGGTACGATTGAACATTTTATTTCGGTTGTTCCAATGTGATACATGTACCTTCGTGAACTTATCATTTCTGAGAACGCATGCTGTTACAGCGTGATTACCTGTAAATACCATATTTATGCAATAAATGCTCAAAATGATGCCCATCAGCCTCAATGCATTTGGCAATACGTGTAACGACATTCCTCTCAACAGCGAGTAGTTCGCCTTCCGCAATGTTCGCACATGCACTGACAATGCGCTGACGCAAGTTTCCAGGCGTTTTCGATGGATGAAGATAGCAAACATCCTTCAACTTTCCCCACAGAAATAATCCAGGGACGTCAGATCGGGTGAACGTGCCGACCATGGTATGCTGCTTCGACGACGAATCCACCTGTCATGAAATATGCTATTCAATGCCGCTTCAACCTCACGCGAGCTATGTGGCGGACATCCATCATGTTGGAAATACATCGCCATTCGGTCATGCACTGAAACATCATGTAGTAACATCGGTAGAACATTACGTAGGAAATCAGCATACATTGTACCATTTAGATTGCCATCGATAAAATGGGGCCGGCCGCGGTGGCCGTGCGGTTCTGGCGCTGCAGTCCGGAACCGCGGGACTGCTACGGTCGCAGGTTCGAATCCTGCCTCGGGCATGGGTGTGTGTGATGTCCTTAGGTTAGTTAGGTTTAAGTAGTTCTAAGTTCTAGGGGACTTATGACCTAAGATGTTGAGTCCCATAGTGCTCAGAGCCATTTGAACCATTTTTGATCAAATGGGGGCCAATTATCCTTCCTCCCCTGATGCCGCACCATACGTTAACCCACCAAGGTCCCTGATGTTCCACTTGTCGCAGCCATCGTGGATTTTCCGTTGCCCAATAGTGCATATTATGCCAGTTTACGTTACCGCTGTTGGTGATTGACGCTTCGTCGCTAAATGGAGCGCGAGCAGAAAATCTGTCATCGTACCGTAATTTCTCTTGTGCCCAGTGGCAGAACTGTACACGACGTTCAAAGTCGTCGGCATGCAATTCCTGGTGCATAGAAATGAGGTACGGGTGCAATCGATGTTGATGTAGCATTCTCAATATCGACATTTTTTAGATTCCCGATTCTCGCGCAATTTGTCTGCTACTGATGGGCGGATTAGCCGCGACATCAGCTAAAACACCTACTTGGGCATCATCATTTGTTGCAGGTCGTGGTTGACGTTTCACGCGTGGCTGAACACTTCCTGTTTCCTTAAATAACGTAACTATCCGGCGAACGGTCCAGGATATCGAGCAGCATACATAGCACACGCCCGTTGGGCATTTTGATCACAGCAGCCATACTTCAGCACGATATCAACCTTTTCCGCAATTGGTAAACGGTCCATTTTAACACGGGTAATGTATCACGAAGCAAATACTGTCCGCACTGGTGGAATGTTACGTGACACCACGTACTTATACGTTTGTGACTAATACAGCGGCATCTACCACAAACAACTAAAACTTTCTTATTTCTTTACGTACTACACGAATATGTAATAAAAATGGAGGTTCCTATTTAAAAAAAAGCAGTTTATTTCCGTTTGACCTATGGCTGCGCCATCTAGCGGGCCAACCATTGCGCCATCTGGTTTCCCCCTTCAAGCTAGACGAGTTTTCCGTTTGATGCTTATTTCGTGAGATATTTGGCCCGGTCACCATCAATGGACCACCCTGTACATGAATATATTTCTTCTATATTTGTTTTTTTGGCACTTTCTACATAATAACGTCTATTTTGAATATGATTTCCTTCATAAATAATTAACTTACACACTGAGCAACCGAGCCTAATGGCAAACTAACAGACGACGTGCAATTTTCCATATTGTTATATTATTTCATAAGGACACAAATCATGAAAGGAAATACTAAATGAAAAATTGAATGGTGAAAGAAGAAGTTATTTTTAAGTGTTTGTCATGCACACTGGAAAAGAAAAGTGTATAAATCACTCCGTTTCACATACCCGACAAACTAACATTGGCACGGGCAGTCCTGTTAATACTGATTCAAATATCTTCATGTAAAAAAAGTTTAATTTTTAACATATCCAATAAGAAAATGTATCATCTTTGACATTTCCATATTTTAAAGTAGATATTTTACGTTGTAAAAAAGAAAAAAAAGAAAAAAAACGAAGTAAAACCTAAGATGTGGCACTGCGCTCGAGCATAACATACAGGGTGTTTCAAAAATGACCGGTATATTTGAAACGGCAATAAAAACTAAACGAGCAGCAATAGAAATACACCGTTTGTTGCAATATGCTTGGGACAACAGTACATTTTCAGGCGGACAAACTTTCGAAATTACAGTAGTTACAATTTTCAACAACAGATGGCGCTGCAAGTGATGTGAAAGATATAGAAGACAACGCAGTCTGTGGGTGCGCCATTCTGTACGTCGTCTTTCTGCTGTAAGCGTGTGCTGTTCACAACGTGCAAGTGTGCTGTGGACAACATTGTTTATTCCTTAGAACAGAGGATTTTTCTGGTGTTGGAATTCCACCGCCTAGAACACAGTGTTGTTGCAACAAGACGAAGTTTTCAACGGAGGTTTAATGTAACCAAAGGACCGAAAAGCGATACAATAAAGGATCTGTTTGACAAATTTCAACGGACTGGGAACGTGACGGATGAACGTGCTGGAAAGGTAGTGCGACCGCGTACGGCAACCACAGAGGGCAACGCGCAGCTAGTGCAGCAGGTGATCCAACAGCGGCCTCGGGTTTCCGTTCGCCGTGTTGCAGCTGCGGTCCAAATGACGCCAACGTCCACGTATCGTCTCATGCGCCAGAGTTTACACCTCTATCCATATAAAATTCAAACGCGGCAACCCCTCAGCGCCGCTACCATTGCTGCACGAGAGACATTCGCTAACGATATAGTGCACAGGATTGATGACGGCGATATGCATGTGGGCAGCATTTGGTTTACTGACGAAGCTTATTTTTACTTGGACGGCTTCGTCAATAAACAGAACTGGCGCATATGGGGAACCGAAAAGCCCCATGTTGCAGTCCCATCGTCCCTGCATCCTCAAAAAGTACTGGTCTGGGCCGCCATTTCTTCCAAAGGAATCATTGGCCCATTTTTCAGATCCGAAACGATTACTGCATCTCGCTATCTGGACATTCTTCGTGAATTTGTGGCGGTACAAACTGCCTTAGACGACACTGCGAACACCTCGTGGTTTATGCAAGATGGTGCCCGGCCACATCGCACGGCCGACGTCTTTAATTTCCTGAATGAATATTTCGATGATCGTGTGATTGCTTTGGGCTATCCGAAACATACAGGAGGCGGCGTGGATTGGCCTCCCTATTCGCCAGACATGAACCCCTGTGACTTCTTTCTGTGGGGACACGTGAAAGACCAGGTGTACCGCCAGAATCCAGAAACAACTGAACAGCTGAAGCAGTACATCTCATCTGCATGTGAAGCCATTCCGCCAGACACGTTGTCAAAGGTTTCGGGTAATTTCATTCAGAGACTACGCCATATTATTGCTACGCATGGTGCCGGCCGAAGTGGCCGTGCGGTTAAAGGCGCTGCAGTCTGGAACCGCAAGACCGCTACGGTCGCAGGTTCGAATCCTGCCTCGGGCATGGATGTTTGTGATGTCCTTAGGTTAGTTAGGTTTAACTAGTTCTAAGTTCTAGGGGACTAATGACCTCAGAAGTTGAGTCCCATAGTGCTCAGAGCCATTTTTTTGCTACGCATGGTGGATATGTGGAAAATATCGTACTATAGAGTTTCCCAGACCGCAGCGCCATCTGTTGTTAACAATTGTAACTACTGTAATTTCGAAAGTTTGTCTGCCTGAAAATGTACTGTTGTCCCAAGCATATTTCAACAAACGGTGTATTTCTATCGCTGCTCGTTTAGTTTGTATTGCCGTTTCAAATATACCGGTCATTTTTGAAACACCCTGTACGAGTGGCGTTGAGTAAGTAATGCAACACATTTTTTCCTGAAAGCACGTTGGTTTTACTCACGACTCCAATACGCCATTTTATTCCGCATCCTTAAGGATATTTTGAGACACAATCTCCGTTCACCGTGACGGCCTTGCTCCTGTGTGCCTGCATGGTACCATCCTAACAGTCGATGTCAGAGCCAACGTCTCGCTGTATGAACAACCTTACCATCATCCACGTACTGGTCCCCATGGAGTGCATCCTTCACTGAGCCAAAAAGATGGAAGTTTCGAGGTCCGGGATGTAGAGTGAATAAGGAAGAACAGTCCAATGAAGGTTTGTGAGCTCCTCTTGGGTGCGCAGGCTTGTGTTGTCATGAAGAAGGCGACGAATACTCTGAGGTCGTTTCTTCAGTTTCCTGCGGGTAGCACAGTACACTTCAGAGTTGATCGTTGCACCATGAGGGAGGACACCAAATAGAATAACCCGTTCGGAGTCCAAGAAGACCGTCACCGTGTCTTTACCAGCTGAGGGAGTGCCTTTGAACTAGTTTTTCGAAGGAGACGTGCTGTGGTGTCACTCCGTGGATTGCCATTTTTTTCCGGTGAGAACTGACGAAACAATGTTTCGTCGCCTGTGAAGTAGTTCGACAAAAATTGCCACGATCAGCCTCGTAACACCCAAGCAATTCCGCACATATGGTCCTTCGTTGCTCTTTACGGTCTTGCATTAGGCGTCGAGGAATCCAGCTCGCACACGCCTTTCAATACCCCCAACTGGTGTATTGTGTCAGAACTTCCAACAGAGACGTTCAGTTCTCTAGCGAGGTGTTTTATTGTGATCCGTCGATCATATCGAAGGAGAATGTCCGCACGTTCCAACTTTACAGGAGTCACGGCTGTGGGCGGCCGACCTGTACGTGGGAGATCTGACAGTCTCCGTACCTAATTAGAATTCTATATTAATACCTTCAGCTGCTGACGGGAGTTGATATATATCAACGGGGACAGGTGAAAATGTGTGCCCCGACCGCGACTCGAACCCGGGATCACCTGCTAACATAGCATACGCTCTATCCATCTGAGCCACCGAAGGCACGGAGGATAGTGCCACTGCAGGGACTCCCTCGCGCACGCTCCCCGCGATACCCACATTCTCACCTTATATGTACACTCACTACATTCGTAGTGTCCCTACCCACACTCATTACTCGTGGAAGACATTCTTACCAAGTCCCGTAAGAGTTCGGGTAAAATGTGTGCATCCGCACAGAAGAGGAAGGTCATGGCCGGTACTGCCAGAACTATACCCTTATATGGATATGGTGTCTGTTCATTCGGACATGTCCGAATGAACAGACACCATATCCATATAAGTCCCCGTACCTTGCTGCAATGATGACAGGCGCCTTACCCAACGACTCAGTGCTTTTGTACACTGCTAGATCTCCGTAGACACTCTACATGCGCCTATGAATATCAGTGATGGTATGGCTTTTGGAAAAAAGAAACTCAGTGACTGCTCTCTGCTTGGAACACCGCAGTGTCTGTTCCAAAACATTTAACCGTGATAATTTCATTGACTCAGAGTACGTAACAGAATAGGAACAGAAACCAGTTTCAAAAAAGTATTGAAATGCCAATGTAACACGAGCTGACACGATTCTGCCTTTCGTTTCTCATAACTGTGGCGTTCTGTGTCTCTTTTTGGGTGTGGATAATAACATGGTTGCACTTGAATTACGTAAAACTGCCAATCTGTGGTTGCAGTTGTCCGCCCCAGTTAGCTTGCGCTGAGCATCTCTGTTATGCGTGCGGTTAATGGGGGCCACGCAGACTAATCGAGGCCACCATTGTCAACTTAGTTTTGTTTTCGTGTACTATTTCACATGCAGTAGGTGTTTTAGGGTATTTCTCAAAATGTGTTGAGCACCACATGATGTTGAAATTCGGCCGGCTAACCCAAGACATAACCCAGCAAATGGAAATGAACAAAACCGGCAATGACAAATGATCAGCGCAGAAGGCGCCCAACCGGAACAAATGAGTGACATGGCAAATGAGTACATAGGGTGTATAGAGAGGAGAATGAATTGATTGGTTTACATTTGTGACATATGTATTTTGAATAATATGTTGGTAAAAATAATGATAAAGATGTTTCTATGTGATTGATTCAAGTGATGTTTTTATTTTCTTTTTTCTTTGTTTTGCTTGTGCAATTAGGATTTAGGTTGGTTCAAATGTGAAGATAAAAGGTTTCTTTGTGAACGAGTGAAATGCTGTTTATGGTTTTTTTGTGTAAATTGAAAAGAGTCGCTCCTGAGAGAAGCAAGATCTGTGTTGAATTAATGCAAAACTCAGCGGAATATCCGATCTGTGGGTATTATGGGTCTGGCAAACACAGGTCCCCAGCTGTAAGTAGCCTTGTTTCCGATTTTCTGCTTTCAGTGCTACTATCCATCTATTACTATTCTATATCTGTCAGTATAAATGAGGATCTCTTACTATAGTATGCGTGCTGTATGAATATTTTAAGATAGGAGAACTCTGAGAAAGGAATGAGTAAGTTTGGAATCTTGAAAAACAGGATGCGATAATATGATTGTTTAACCAATGGCTTCCCAATATGCGCTAATATGTTAATATTGATGATATATCCTTTTTGTTCTTTATAGCTGAGTACGTAAAGTGCTGTTTGTGAATTTCGTAAGTAGATTGATTCCCTTCAAGGTGAAAGAAGAGTTGTGGTTTGTGTAATTTACGTGGCCCTGAAGTAGTATTATGGCAGTCAAATGACGAGCAGTTTTCCAGCAAATGGAGAATGGAACGGAAATATGGATTCTTTTTGTAGTCTTGACTGATGTGGAGCCAGAGCCTAAAAAATTATTCTGCATTAATACTTGTCCTAGAAAAGTGACGTTTATGTGTTTTGCTGATGCTGTGAGCATTACAGCTTACTGTTTTCGCTGGTGCGGGATGCACTGCAGCCTATATGAGTTGAACTGAAGAACTGTCCCTCTTGAAGGTAGAGGAAGATTAAATAATTTTGATTATCGGACCGAAGGAAAGCTTGGTTTGATGTAATAAGGATGAAGCAAAACATTTGTCATTTAAACTATAGGAGTATTCGGATCTTTTGTGTCTGTTGTAAGTTCAATATGTTAAGATGAAACTGTTTTACATAATAGAGGAGACCACAATTTTGCCATTCATGAGAAATGAATCCAGAATAACCACCACAGGCGAAATAACTGATTTGGAAGCGAAAGGAACGAAATTGGAGCAAAATCGGTAAGAAAATGTAATATAACCTGTAGGATGAAAATATTTTTACCCTTCTCAGGGTCATCTGCGTGATTAATTCTTGTGATAACGTAATTTTGGATGAAATTGTCTGTTTTATGTATGAACATATGGGTATTATAAATGTATAATTGCGAGTCTCTTATCAGGTGTGTCAACTGGTATAAATGTTTTGGCGTGCAAATAACCATTGTTCTTTTTACTATGTATGTTTAAGGAAAGTTTCTCCATATTTATCACGTGACAAGACATATGCCGCGAGCATCAAGAAGAGGACGAACTAGAACAATGTTGTAGTGGCATAAACACTGTGTTGAAGTAATATTGAAGTAGCTTGTTGGATTAACTAGTAGTGGATTGAAGTAGAATTTTGAGTAATACATGTTTATGGGTAGTTAGTTTGTAGTATAGACAACAGGTGTGCATGTGTGTGTGTGTAAATAACATGTGAACCCTGTGCTGCCCTGACCTATACTTGCACAATGCATAATCCTATTCATTTTAGTGAATTAATAAGTAGCATTTGATTTATTAAAACGCAAGTGAACCACATTAGTGATGTGGAATTAGATATTATATTGTCAGTTCATTTAATTTTTATTTTTATATTGTCAAGTCGTTTCACTTTTAATTTTTTATATTGTCAAGTCATTTAACTTTTATTTTTATATTGTCTATTCATCTAACTTTTTTATTAAAAAAAATAAGTCTCACTTTTGTTCTCAAAAATTGTGAAAGACAATACTAAGTGGTATTATGTATGACATTTTGTAATCACATAACTATGTTGAACAATTTCTGTGAATGCAGTTGAGAACGTGAAAGCAAACCGCCTAAACTCTTATGAGACAGGGGGAGCACCGAGGAGGAGGACTAGTTGTAAACATGCGGGTTTCCCAGCAGGACGCACAGTCAACCGGGCCACTTCGGGAGTGCGGTCACAACAAAAGAAGGGCACCGGACAAACACTTCCATTGCACCCGGAGCTAATGGCCGGCCGCACCAGTGCGACCCTTCGTGGAGGCGATGACCTGAGATTTCCGAGCGGTACACCGCGCGGAAATCCATCTGCTGGCAACGCACCACACGCATGCGACCGTGACGAGACGGCCGCAGTTAAACGACAGAAGACAGGGGATAAAGGGGAGTGGAGCCTTTTGACAGGTACTGTCCAGAGAAACTTGCAGACATCAACGACGACTATCAACATTTTGTTGGCGAAGCCCATTGTCAAGCGACAGTAAATCATTGTTCGGTGTTCTCTGGTTGCTAAGGGTGGCACAAAGAAGAGCCATTAAGTGTCATCCTTGCCCAGGAATATCAAACCGGCGAGCCAATTGAGGATAACTCAAGAATTTAACAACACAAGGGGCGTGGAGCCTTTTGACACGTACTGTCCAGAGAAATTGCCAGAATTCAACGACGTCTATCAACATTTCCTGACATATGCCCACTGTCAATCGACAGTAAATCATGGTTCGATGTTCTCTGGTCGCTAAGGGTGGCAAAATGAAGAGCCATTAAGTGTCATCCTTGCCCAGGAATATCAACCTGGCGTGTCAAACGAGGATACCGCACGAATTTGACAACACAAACATGGAGCCAAATCGAGATGTACGTGACACGGGCCACCAGGAGAAACCTCATGAGAGGGCAGAGACGGCGGGCCTGCACGCAACAGATGGACAAAAAACCCTACTGACAGCTGCGGCGACGAACCCCCCCCCCCACCCCCCACCCCTTATATTGTGCCTCGGAACAGTGGAACTACTGAGTTTATCAGTGAACAGTGGTTATACGGTTCTTAGTCCAATGAATATATGTGTGTTTCTGTCAGAGAAACTCTGACTCATGTGTTTTGCAGGGGTTCGATTTATTGGTGTTTATTAGACTGACTCTTGTATTTTGCAGGTGTTCTATTTATTGTTTTTTTTAGACTTTGACTCTTGTATTTTGCAGGTCTTTTATTTATTAGTTTTTTTTTGACATTCACTATTGTACTTTCAGAGCTGTTTTATTGATCAGTGTTTGTTCTTGTGTGATGTATTAGATTTGTGATATTTTGTTTCGTAAATTCATTCCTGTGGCATTGCTTCGTTTATCAGTCAGATAGCTATTCATTCTCATTGGACTGTGACCGATTAGCCTTTGCATGGGGCATATTTATAGTGAGGAACCCCATAAGGGTAACAATCACATAAATAATTGTAGTTTCAGTATAATGACACAGTGATCATTGTTTGCTAACTTAAATATAGTAGATTGATTAAATTAGTGCCACAAAGTTATTTTAATTCTACAAATTATTAGTTTTATAAGATATAGAATTTTTTTGCGATAACCACTTTGTAAAACATGTTTTTTCTCTTATCTTTTTTTGCCTTTGCGGATTGTGCATTGCAATGTTCTGCTTTATAATACTGATATTATTTTCATGTTTTTTTAATTGCTGTGGCACTTTTGCTATTTTCATAAATTTTACTTGTTAATAAACAGTCATAAATTTTCCTGTGATCAGTTGGCTCTTGCAATGAGCAAATACTGGTGAACTCCATAAGGTTAATAACCAGAAATTGTTTTCAAATTAATGACACAGGAACCATTGTTTTTACTTGCTGACCAAATTAGGTCTACACTATCTTTTAAATAGGTGTCACAGATTCTAAAGATGTGTTGAAATTTTTGTGTTTTAGCAAGTAGCTGGTGACCTTTTGCCTTTTCTTTACATTTTTGGTTTAAGTTGGGTGTGAGAAGCCTGCTTGGGAATGTCCTAGCATAGCCAGAAAATTCCCTGCACAGTCTTTTCCCGGGGCGTTGGGTTTATAAAAGGTCTCTGTTGGATTCCTTTCATGTTAATTTCTTAAATATGTTGTCATTTACGGCATAAATTCCTCGTCTAAATTTACTGTGGTGTTTCTGACTATCTGGGAGGAGAATGAGCAGTGAAACGTGTTACATAAACAAGAACGATCTGTCACACTACTACACTTTAAAACACAGTTTATATGTAATTCATGTCACACAGTCTCATACGGAACCCACATCCACATTCTTTTATATACTGTATATGATAAGATACTGTCATCCCCCTTCCCTTCTGTGTGAAAGAATGAATGAGCAAATGTATTTCTAGTTGCATGCTGGATGGTAGCAGACAAGCCTGTCTGCTAGAGAACAGTAGGACCAACGTCGGAACAGGTAGCTATGCTTTCCAGAAGCAAAGAGGTTTCTATTCTTAGTATGGTCCTGTCCGTCCCTTGTCATGTTAGTATAGGGAGCTGCCTCTCTGGTCACTTCCGTTTGTATTTGTGAAGCACGCTCGGTAGGAGCCCAGGTCAGTCTGTCTGCGGCGAGCGTCTGCAGTGGTAAGATCTCCGGCTAAGCGCATGTCTGCTAAGTCTGTAGGACAATGGATTTCTTAAGTTCAGCCTTACTGAAAATTTAATCACCTTTATTTCAGGTTTAGCTCTAAAATATCTAATGTTATCTTAAATTGCAACTCAGTGTATTTCGAGTGTGAAGTTCAGAATATCTTCCAGTAGTTGCTTTGTCACTACTTTGTGAGTAAAGTGGAACCACGTGTTGATCAGTAAATCTAACTAAGATCATCAATCTTAAATGCGAATGTGCGTGAGATTATAACGTCTCGTCTTGACAATATTTTTCAATATAGCAACTTTTCTTTATGTTCAATCCACGTGGGGTGTACTTTGTGAGACCAGTACCACGTGCTTATACATTTGTTTGACCCATCAGGTTAATAGTAAGACGATAGTAACCAGTTCGAGGTTTTTCTTTTGTAAATTGCTTTTCGATCTAATTTATTTTAATTATCAAAATTATTGTGGAGTTACACTCTTTGTGTAAACCAAGTTAACCACGTGAAGCATGTGGTGTAATCATCAAAGTAGCCCTCAGCTATTCTTTTTGGGAAGATTTCACAGAGAGTTAGTATGAATTTAGTATACTAGTGTGTGGTAATTACATGGCGGACAGGATTGCGCTACGAACGTAACTTCTTTGGGTGAAAATTGAATCGGTTGGTAGTGGTTAATTTCCTCTAGCACATGTTTCAACATTCTTCGTGTGTTATTCTATGAATGCAGTGTTGTATGCAGTCTCCCTAACTTGGCTCCATGTTTGATGTTTTCTGTAAGATTACAAACTCACATTTTCACAATCCTAAATAAGGCACCAGTTTAGTTATGAATCACGTTTAATATGCTGAAATTTCAAAGATCAATGTTAAAATAAATTTCCAAATATAAACTGATTTATTTCTTTTTATTTAAATTCTCTTTGTATATATATATATATATATATATATATATATATATATATATATATATATATATATATATATATATATCACCTTAGACACTGGACTCGCATTCGGGAGGACGACGGTTCAATCCCGCGTCCGGCCATCCTGATTTAGGTTTTCCGTGATTTCCCTAAATCGCTCCAGGCAAATGCCGGGATGGTTCCTTTCAAAGGGCACGGCCGACTTCCTTCCCGTCATTCCCTAATCCGATGAGACCGATGACCTCGCTGTCTGGTCTCCTTCCCCCAAAACCAACCAACCAACCATATATCACCGGTTGTCGTATGACAATTAAAAGATTATAATTAATGTTAGTCTGGTTGGGAATTTGGTAAGCTACACTGGATACCTGGTGAAACAGTTGCTCAGTAATGCAAGGTTAACTTCCCCAGACAGCTCACAGCATTAACCCGCTTTTATTGTCTATCAGCACCGCTTTCAGAATAAATTAATGCAACAACATTACACATAACAACATTGCAGTGTATGTGCGTGTCGCTGAAGACGTAAAATGAAGAAGAAAGTAAGACCAAAAGGCTATATTTAACGATTAAGGAGGTGATTCCCCTTTGAAAATTTCAAAAAAATAGATTTTTTGGCTTAAAATGTTCTCTGGGATGTCTATTTTCCTGTAGTGAGTTCGCCAGAAACGCCATTATCGAGGTACGAGGCGATTTGAGAAAAAGTGTGTCTGAAAACCATTCACAGCAGAAACAAAATAATCGACTTCGAGGCCATTGTGGCAGCACGTAATTTCAACGACGACCTACCAGGTATTGTGGAAATTATGAATGTGCTCGAACTTGAGATCGGACCACCTTGTTACAACAACTGCACTAAAGTGGACGGCAAGCGCGTCGAACGAACAGAGCAGCGGATTGCAGAAGGTGCCAAAGAGGTCCCTAAGACGATCATGGCCATGAAGAAGACCTCTTTCTGGATATGGAAGGACTACTGTGTGGTCCAGGGATGGCTGACTAGAGGTGTGTTCAGCTAACTACAAAAAATTTAACCCAAAACTTTAAAAGCGGTTTTCTCTAAACCTTATTTTTCAAATTGGCGGGAAATGTAGCAGAATGGTACACATGATATTGATGGAAATTTGATACCGACATTCTAAATAGAATTCGCTATCCGCCTACATAGCTGTTTTGCAATATCTTCGAAAGTCTACTTTCGGTGCACGCTTTTGTTCGGTGTTTTGGGCGAAGAAACTGACCTTTGTTACAAAACGTCAAGTATTTGTTATAATTTAATATTTTTTAATTATCCAATGTATGCCGATAGAAAATATATTGAAAATGACTTACACAAAATTATTTTGTTACAGGTCGAATTGGAGAGCTTCGGGAACTGCCGCCCATGACCAAAGTTTCGGCTGCAAGAGATCCTTGCACCAGATGCAGCGGTTACAGAACGCGTCCGATGTGCATACAAAAATGATTTCTTAAAGACAAAACTGTAAGGAATGAAACTATATTATCCTGTTTAGCATAACTTATTATTTTGCTTGAAGAAAAAATCGTGAAACTCACCTATTTTTCTTTCGTTCAAAGAGAGCTACCGCATAATGGAAAATTTTAAGACATGCGAAACGAAGACAAAAAATCTGAAACAGAGATTACGTGTTCTTTTCATATCATTATGACTAATAACAGAGATGTAACAGAGAAGACAGTGGTAACTACATTGTACTTTCTGTCGAGTAGTACATAAAATTTGCATAAGAGTATATACAGTTCTGGGCACCTATGTCGAGAAGGTAATTTCATGGCAGTGTACAGGGTCGGGCAGGTAGGAGTTAGACTTTTCAAAACATTGCCACACACTTATTTTTTTCATAAATTTCAAGTTTTATATTTCTCATGGATTACAGGTACGTCGCCATAAAGCATAAACAAGAATACATTGCAATCCAGGTGCAAAAAATGATATCATCCAAGTGGCGGCCGTTCTTGTCCAGGCAATGTTACAAGCGAGTGGAAAAATTATCCATACACCTTTACAGCATAGCAAGTGGAATTTCTCGAATTTCTCGAGCAATGACTTCTGAAAGAGCTTCAAGAGTCCATGATTTTTCAATGTAAACCAGAAATTTCAGGTACCCCACTTGAAATAATGGTATCGAGAAAGATCTGGCGATCGCGGAGGCCGCTCCAGATGCCGACATGAAGAATTGAGGCGACCTGAGGTATGGGAAGTACCGCTATCCTGTTGAAACCAAACATTATCGAGGTCAGACTGATATCTTCCAGGTCTGGCATAAAAAGTTCTCGCAACATCGGGAGGTAACGTTGTGAGTTGAGAGTCACAGCCGGCCGTGGTGACCGAGTGGTTCTAGGCGCTTCAGTCTGGAATCGCGTGACCGCTACGGTCGCAGGTTCGAATCTTACCTCGGGCATGGATGTGTGTGATGTCCTTAGGTTAGTTAGCTTTAAATAGTTCTAAGTTTTAGGAGACTGATGACCTCAGATGTTAAGTCCCATAGTGCTCAGAGCCATCTGAACCATTTTTGAGAGTCACAGTGCATCCATTTTCTCGGAAAAAGTAAGACCTATTGATGTCAAATCGGGATAATCCACATCCCACAGTTACTTTCTATGTAGGGGCCCCTCATGTAGTAAATGTGGATTACTTTTCGAACAGTATCGGCAGTTTCGTTTGTTCACAGCACCCGATAAATAAAAATGTGGTTCAACAGTCATTATCAGAACACTGTTATTTTCCAAGGTTCCCAACATCCTTCCCGTAAACATATGTGACTTACACAGTCATTTTACTTCAGTTGTTGAACCATCACGATTTTAAACGGATGAAAGTAGAAGTTGAAGCGGAAAATGTGGCTAACCGATCTGTCTGAAAGGAGCAAAATGCGAGCACGTATCACCGCTGAACTGCGAGGGCTGATCTCCACAGCTTGTAGGACTTTCCCCAATACTTCCTGCTGTTGTAACTATACAAACACACCCCCCCCCCCCCGAACTGTTCCAGGTCCCACCGTTCCTCCACATCTGAAGTTGTTGAACCATTTTATTGTTGTTAGGCGATATGGGACAGCACCGCGTCGAGTACCATTGAACTGATAGCGAAATCTTCGCTGCGCATGCACTACCGAATGACAGATTGCAACATAGGTGTCGTAATCAAAGACTCGTTGTTCAACTGACCAAGGCTCCATGGCTACTAAAATAGCAACTAATAACCAATAAATACCAACCACTGCGCAGGCGTTAGTTCTCCCACTATGGCGGACTCTAGAACGTAAAACCATGTATTAAGGCATTCTTTACAGTAAGCGAAATTAATTGCTAAAGTTTTAAATATTTTTGCTGTTTATGTCATTTACACATTATGTCTGTACTTCCATAGCAATTATAATTCATTTTGCACATGTTCTGATGATGGAATACGTCTGTCAACATATGTAATATTTGACAAGCGATCTGTCAGTTTTAGTGACTTAATGAAGTAGTGATATGAGACGTACTCTTGGCCAAGGTAGATGTGTGAGGAGAAGCGGGAACCTTATCAGCTGGTGCAGGATACGAGTGAGGAAGGGTAGGGTCGCGGTCTGTTCACGAAGGGAAAAAGAGCAACAGAGGAGAGAGCAGTTACCCAATCTTGCAGGCATTCCGTGCAAAGTCATTACTCTGTCAGGTTTTTTTTAAAATAATTGAAAAGCCACGATCGCTTCAATCGTTTATTAGATGACCGGTTTCAGCACTCTGAAGGTGCCATCATCAGATCTGTGAAGGTATAACATAACAGGTTTGAGGGAGGGCTTACATGAGTTAATTATATAGATTGCAATTATTACGGAATCACATAACTGAAACGTGGATTAACATTTATAAAACCATATGGACATCATGGCATATGAGGCAGACCATCTGATAAAATCATTGTCACAACCAAAAAAAAATTAATAAAAACTGCTCTCACGGTCGTTCTTTCCATAAAATATAAAACTGAAGTCACCAGATAAAACTACCACTGCTCGCCAACACCGGTCGGCATCATAACTGCCCTATTCCGCGCAGGCTTAACTGCTGTGATTCTAGCGATTCACAACCGGCCAAAAGACAAGCAGTTAACAGTAAAGTTGTGTTTTAGTAGTAATTAGTGGTTATACCGTGGGACTGTGTATGCGATGCTTGGACAGCGCTATCTGGTGGCCGGTTGTGAACCGCTAGAATCACAGCAGTTAAGCCTGCGCGGAATAGGGCAGTGATGGTGCCGACCGGTGTTAGGCGAGCAGTGGTAGTTTTATGTGGTGACTTCAGCTTTATATTTCATGGAAAGAACAACCTTGAGAGCAGTTTTTATTAATTTTTTATTGGTTGTGACAATGATTTTATCAGATGGTCTGCCTCATAGGCCATGATGTCCATATGGTTTTATAAATGTTAATCCACGTTTCACGTATGTGGTTCCGTAATAATTGTAATGTATATAATTAACTCTTGTAAGCCCTCCCTCAAACCTGTTATGTTATACCTTCACAGATCTGATGATGGCACCTTCAGAGCGCTGAAACCGGTCATCTAATAAACGATTGAAGCGATCGTGACTTTTCAATTATTTTAAAAACAGAGTGATCGCCCCACGTCATACCATGTGTTCACTGCAAAAAGGTTTTTTTTTTTCTAGACTCTAGCGCACAGACGGGCAGGTATAGTGTCGCACAGAGGAATAGGACGACCTAGACTGCACCCGCGCAATTTGCAGGCAGTGCGCTATTTGTGGAAAGTGGGCATGAAGGCTCTGCCACCTGTTGGTAACGGCGTGCGGTCACGTTGCGTGGGCGAAGCGCCTGACCTGGCCTGTAAAAAGGTGCCGCGAGCGCGTCACGATAATGCCAACCGGTGTTAGGCGAGTAGTGGTAGTTTTATCTGGTGACTTCAGTTTTATATTTTATGGAAAGAACGACCGTGAGAGCAGTTTTATTAATTTTTTATTGGTTGTGACAATGACTTTATCAGATGGTCTGCCTCATAGGCCATGATGTCCATATGGTTTTATAAATGTTAATCCACGTTTCAGGTATGTGGTTCTGTAATAATTGTAATGTACAGGGTGTTTCAAAAATGACCGGTATATTTGAAACGGCAATAAAAACTAAGCGAGCAGCGATAGAAATACACCGTTTGTTGCAATTTGCTTGGGACAACAGTACATTTTCAGGCGGACAAACTTTCGAAATTACAGTAGTTACAATTTTCAACAACAGATGGCGCTGCAAGTGATGTGAAAGATATAGAAGACAACGCAGTCTGTGGGTGCGCCATTCTGTACGTCGTCTTTCTGCTGTAAGCGTGTGCTGTTCACAACGTGCAAGTGTGCTGTAGACAACATGGTTTATTCCTTAGAACAGAGGATTTTTCTGGTGTTGGAATTCCACCGCCTAGAACACAGTGTTGTTGCAACAAGACGAAGTTTTCAACGGAGGTTTAATGTAACCAAAGGACCGAAAAGCGATACAATAAAGGATCTGTTTGACAAATTTCAACGGACTGGGAACGTGACGGATGAACGTGCTGGCAAGGTAGGGCGACCGCGTACGGCAACCACAGAGGGCAACGCGCAGCTAGTGCAGCAGGTGATCCAACAGCGGCCTCGGGTTTCCGTTCGCCGTGTTGCAGCTGCGGTCCAAATGACGCCAACGTCCATGTATCGTCTCATGCGCCAGAGTTTACACCTCTATCCATACAAAATTCAAACGCGGCAACCCCTCAGCGCCGCTACCATTGCTGAACGAGAGACATTCGCTAACGATATAGTGCACAGGATTGATGACGGCGATATGCATGTGGGCAGCATTTGGTTTACTGACGAAGCTTATTTTTACCTGGACGGCATCGTCAGTAAACAGAACTGGCGCATATGGGGAACCGAAAAGCCCCATGTTGCAGTCCCATCGTCCCTGCATCCTCAAAAAGAACTGGTCTGGGCCGCCATTTCTTCCAAAGGAATCATTGGCCCATTTTTCAGATCCGAAACGATTACTGCATCACGCTATCTGGACATTCTTCGTGAATTTGTGGCGGTACAAACTGCCTTAGACGACACTGCGAACACCTCGTGGTTTATGCAAGATGGTGCCCGGCCACATCGCACGGCCGACGTCTTTAATTTCCTGAATGAATATTTCGATGATCGTGTGATTGCTTTGGGCTATCCGAAACATACAAGAGGCGGCGTGGATTGGCCTCCCTATTCGCCAGACATGAACCACTGTGACTTCTTTCTGTGGGGACACCTGAAAGACCAGGTGTACCGCCAGAATCCAGAAACAATTGAACAGCTGAAGCAGTACATCTCATCTGCATGTGAAGCCATTCCGCCAGACACGTTGTCAAAGGTTTCGGGTAATTTCATTCAGAGACTACGCCATATTATTGCTACGCATGGTGGATATGTGGAAAATATCGTACTATAGAGTTTCCCAGACCGCAGCGCCATCTGTTGTTGACAATTGTAACTACTGTAATTTCGAAAGTTTGTCTGCCTGAAAATGTACTGTTGTCCCAAGCATATTGCAACAAACGGTGTATTTCTACCGCTGCTCGTTTAGTTTTTATTGCCGTTTCAAATATACCGGTCATTTTTGAAACACCCTGTATATAATTAACTCATGTAAGCCCTCCCTCAAACCTGTTACGTTATACCTTCACAGATCTGATTATGGCACCTTCAGAGTGCGGACCCGGTCAACTAGTAAACGATTGAAGCGATCGTCGCTTTTCAGTTATTTTAAAAACAGAGTGATCGCCCCACGACATAGCATGTGTTCATTGCAAAAAGGTTTTTTTTTTCTTTTTTTTTCTAGACTCTAGCTCACAGACGGGCAGTTATAGTATCGCACAGAGGAATAGCACGACCTAGACTGCACCCGCGTAATTTGCGGGCAGTGCGCTATTTGTGGAAAGTGGGAATCAAGGCTCTGCTACCTGTTGGTAACGGCGTGCGGTGGCGTTGCGTGGGCGAAGCGTCTGACCTGGCCTGTAAAAAGGTGCCGCAAGCGCGTCACAGCTGTGCGTCGGTTAGTCCAATCATCGCGAGCAAACTCGGCACAGTGGATCGGCGGTAAGGGGCTGGGGGGCGGGGGGCGGAGAGGGGTCCGTTTTCGCTCGGTGGCAGCGCGCCTCTGTTTGGACACTAGGAAAGCGAGGTGTGTATTCCGGCAGCTACCCGGCGCTTTCGAAACACCATACGTACACGTGTGGCAGCTTCGCGCAGTTCTCCGCCGACATACCTGCTGGCAAGCAGCCGTGTCCCCACTGTCACTTCGGGACTCTTAATGGAGCTGCCGTATGGCGCCGGCGCAGATGTCGCTTAGCCACACTTCTACTTTCCAGTGCGCTAGGTGTGACCGAGGGCGGAAGGGAAAGGTACTGGTACGCTCTCCATAGGCTTCTCTTTGTCGTCTGTAGTGTTTTGGTCGTAATATGGCAGCTACAAAAAGTGTGCGATGACGTAAGTGACGCAAAATTTGTTCTTTTGGTACTGGTTTTGTTCAAAAAGAAGATCGACAGGTTACCTGCCGTTGAATCGAAAAAAAACTTACTGTAATTTCATCTTTTGTAAACAGAATGGGGCTGCAGCTGGTCGAAGACTTGATGAAAATTGATACCAATAGCAGATATTTTATTTAATAATTTTAGTTGGCTACCAGTTTCGGTGCCTCAGTGGCACCATCTTCAGGCCACTATAGACGTAGCTAGATAAGTCATCTAAACGTTTGTTCTATTAAAGGGACCACTACATACAACTGGTTTCCGTTGACTTCTTCTTGGTAGACGTGGACGCTTCACAGCTGTAACGACAACTCAAAACAAAAATTAGGATGAAAGCTGCTCGATTCGCCACATAACGGTAGCAGGAAGCGAACCCCCTACCACAGAAAAGTAGCTCCTGTGCGGAGGTTGCATACTTACACGTGGCAACTATCTGGTCACGGGGTGCCGTTTGACTACAACAGCCGGCCGCTGTGGGAGCGGGTCTAGGCGCTTCAGTTCGGAACCGCGCTGCTGCTACGGTCTCGCCGGCCGCTGTGGTCGAGCGGTTCTAGGCGCTTCAGTCCGGAACCGCGCAACTGCTACGGTCGCAGGTTCGAATCCTGCCTCGGGCATGGATGTGTGTGATGACCTCGGCAGTTAAGTTCCATAGTGCTCAGAGCCATTTGAACCATTTGTAAAGTCAGCGAAATACAGGGGATACATTTACGAATAACTCAAACTGGAACGATCGCATAGATAACGTTGTGGTGAAACCAACCCGAGGAGTGCGATTTATTGGCAGAATACTTACAAAATGTAACAGGGCTACTAAAGAGACTGCTTATACTACGCTTGTCCGCTCTCATCTGGAGTACTGCTGTGCGGTGTGGGATCCATGTCAGATAAGATTGACGAAGGACATCGAAAATGTTGAAAGAAGGGCAGCTCGTTTTGTATCATCGCAAATAAGGTAGAGAGTAACGGTGTTGCTGCAGTGGTAACATCGGTTCCCGTCAGATCACGGAAGTTAAGCGCTGTCGGGTTCAAATGGTTCGAATGGCTCTGAGCACTATGGGACTTAACATCTGAGGCCATCAGTCCCCTAGTACTTAGAACTACTTAAACCTAACTAAGTTAAGGACATTACACACATCCATGCCCGAGGCAGGATTCGAACCTGCGACCGTAGCGGTCGGGAGAGCGGTGTGCTGACCACGTGCCCCTCCATATCCAGTGACACCTGTAGACTGAGGATGATACGGCGGCCGGTCAGTACCGTTGGGCCTTCATGGTCTGTTCGGACGGAGTTTAGTTTTAGTTTAGGTAGAGAGTGCCACGGATATGATACACGAATTGCGCTGGCAGTCTTTAAAACAAAGGCGGTTTTCGCTGCAGCAGGATCTTATCATGAAAATTCAATCACCAACTTTCTCCTCAGAGTTTGAAAATATTTTGTTGAGACAAATCACAGCTCAGAAGCTAAGATTTGTATTTCCCGTGCGTTGTTCGAGAATGGAACGGCAGAGAAGTAGCTTGAAGATGGTTCGATCTGCCAGGCACTTAATTGTGAATTGCTGAGTAATCATGTAGATGTAGATGTAGAAAACTAACGGAGCTGACCGAGGCAGTGGAGTCGGTATGCTTCACATTCCTGTCGGTACCTTCCAGAACCTCACTGACTCTCTTCCAGCACGTCTCGCAGTGGACCGCGCCGCAAAAGTGGTTATTCATGCGTTTGACAGGTGGCCACATTAATGTGACTGGACAGTGTGTATACAAATATAAGTACTCAGCTTCAGTTTGACGAGAAGACGTGACACTGAAGTAAAAGTTCGGAACACTGGCCGAACATAAGTCACTGAATGATGGCTGACATAACTGTAGTTCAGCCCGGACTGCTGTCCGAGACAGTACGTAATTTAGGCTCAATTACCAGACAAACGCTTCGACACTCATCGTTGACTATTCGATGGCTAGTGGATAATTTCTGAAAAACCGTTCGGGAACTGATGGACAACTGCTAAATAACTGGAATTGCGAGTTGTTCGGCAACTGCAGCTGCCCAAGTGTCAGTGTGCGGCCATAGAATCTAAGAGAACTCAACGAGTGGTCGCCCGGTCGGGGCTTAGTTCCTGCATCTGAGTCTGCGCGTTAGGCCGCCAGTTTGCTAGAGTTGCTCAGGCAACTGTCATTGGCGGTTGGATCGATCGGTTGGTCGATCGCGCACTGAGACACAGATGACTTGTCCGCCTTGAGCGTCGGCGCATGTAAGGTCGCCACGTGAGTCCAGTGGGCCGCGCCGTATAGCGAGGGGTAGTGGCTTCGCGGCCGACACGAGAGCAACAGGAGTCAACCCACGACATCGGTCTGGCCGGTGCGAGCTGCGACGCCGTGAGACGGGAGATCGGCGCGCCTTCCTGCGTCCGTTGAAGCGGCTGGCAGCGGACGGTTCGGGAGAGCGTTTTGGGGGTGCTGCGACAGGTCTTCGCCAGACATCGCAGTTTATTAGAAGTTAAGTGATTCGTGATATGTTGTTTCATTTACTTGTTAAATTTCTACTTGTTTTCTTGGTCAGTCTCTCGTCCCCAGCTTGCTCGTCTGTCGTCCGCATTTGTTAGGCAGTTAGTGTCTGTCTGTCTGCCGTACGTTAATAGCTGCCTCTGTTATGTTTGTTGGATTCGGTTTTGACGAATTTATTGCTTGAAGTGTAACGGCCGAATTCCTGAAATATGTTTTTTTTTTAAGTTGCACCTTCGGTGGCAAGTTAATTTTTTTTATGTTAGTGTTTTGTACCATTTCCATCCCTCCTACGGGGTGCATAGTTTATGTGCTTGTTTGATTTGCTAAAAATTTTTAGTTTAAAGTAATCTGGTGTGTTGCAGATTTGCACCAGTGTTGTCTTTCAGAGGTTGTTGTGAGTGGTCGTGACTACGGCAGTGTCAAAAGGGAGCGGCAAGGTTCTCAGCCCGAAAGCTCATACTGTAAAAATGTGTTCTTTCTGCCTCTGAATAAATTGTATCTTGGCATTTAGAGGTTGCTTTCTGATTATAATTTTAAATCTCTTTAAAGAAAAAGAGCTTTTAGGAATAAAATTTCCATTTGTTGAAAAAAATTTAATTTGTTTTCATCAGTTACCCACTGGCAACTATTTCCACGCTCACATAGTGTGATTAAATGTGTTAATGTTCTTGATAAATCGCTAGTAAATAAAGTAAATTTTTGCAAGTAAATTCACGGTTCAGCTTCGTTGTTGTTACGATTCGTCATCACTAGATGTAAGGTAAAAACATACTGGCAGTTTAAGTCTCAGGGTGACTAGCGTCCTGGTAATAGTGTTTCTTTCCATCGTTTTTCTAAAAGATTCTGTGATCTTATTTACTGAAGGAAAGTATGTTCTTTAACATTCGATGTTACTCACTTATAAGAGTGTCAGTGAGTTGTCATTGCCAATAATTTACAAATTAAGCATGACACACTCAGATGCAATGAAAAAGAATTAATAAGTAACTTACTTTCAGCCATCTGTAAAGTATAAAGAAAATTTACAAGCTAGTTATTTTAGGAGAGTTCTTTTCCAAAGAGGAACATCTTATGTAGACGACATGTATTCTTGTACTGGAGCAGGCACGCACTTGCTGCTGCTTTTTCTCGTTGTTTGAAGTACAAAGGAAGAACTTAATTTTTCTCATAGTGCACTGTAATTTTTCGTACAAATTAGTACTTCGCACAACCAGCACACATTTACCATTGGAGAAGCTTATTCTTAAGCATTTTTCTGAATACATAATTACGTGAATGACGAGTATGAACATGACAGGTTCTCAGTTCCAGTGGCAATGGTTTCCAAAATCTAATGAATGTACCAGTTGAAAATATTAATTCGTAGTCAAGAATGGCTACCAGGCTCAACAATACTCCACATATACATTCTTTTTAGGTTTCGAAAGATTATTATAGTATTATAACGCTTTTTACTCTGGTGTGTATGGTCCTGAAATGAATGAATAGGTCAATTAAAATGAAGTCAATAAATAGGTCAAAGCGAATAAGACGAGAGAAGATATGGAAATCGTGAGACTGTAGACTTACTGTAGTGATATTTCTCTGTAAACAGAAGACGCATGACCGTTTGACGGGAGGCTCGCCACTCTCAGACTCGATACGACCACAAAAGTCAATAGAAGTCCCTGACGTACGTCGTAGTGACGTCACGGGGAAGTTTCACCAGGACGAATCTAGCGTCTCCCTAGGAAGTGCACGTACCATCTACTGACGCCAGGTTGACTGAATCTTCGTGGCTGGCCGCGGTGGTCTAGCGGTTCTGGCGCTGCAGTCCGGAACCGCGGGACTGCTACGGTCGCAGGTTCGAATCCTGCCTCGGGCATGGGTGTGTGTGATGTCCTTAGGTTAGTTAGGTTTAAGTAGTTCTAAGTTCTAGGGGACTTATGACCTAAGATGTTGAGTCCCATAGTGCTCAGAGCCATTTGAACCATTTGAATCTTCGTGTCGGCAGGCAGTTGGCCGGTGAACTAGAATAACGGAGGAGCAACCTAGGGGCGCCGCGAGCACACAGCAGGGGCAGCCAGCAACTGAGAGATATCCTGGCCCTTTCTCTCTTTGACTCGCGCAGCTGTGTACTGAGACGGCACACTGATGTAAGCTATGAATGTTACTTTCCGATAAGGCTCTTTATTGAAGTGACGGTTATATGCAAGCTTGAGTGTCACGTGTGGTTGCCAGTGGGAATTAGCCCGCAAGAAACAGCGGAATGGAATGTGTCTGTTAGTCGGTGTTACTACTAAAGGTCATACAGAGTGTTTGGTACTGCTGTGGAGAACAGTTGTGTGTACCTGGGAGACGATTATGTGTGTCTGTGTGTTTATGGGGGGGGGGGGGGGGGGTAGACTTCAGGCATTTGGTTCATTTATGCTGGTGTGTTTCTTATATGTGGCCACGGCCAGGGTGGTGGTGGTGGTGGTGGTGGTGGTGGTGGTGGTGGCGGTGGCGGTGGTAAGTTCCTAAGGGACCACTGCGGGGGTCATCGGTCCCTGGGCTTACACACTACTTAATCTGACTTAAACTAACTTATGCTAAGGACAACACACACACCCATGCCCGAGGGAGGAATCGAACCTCCGGCGGGAGGGGCCGTGAAATCACTGACATGGCGCCTCTAACCGCGTGGCCACTCCGCGCGGCTCCATAGCTGCCACCAACAACAGTAAGCACGTGCAAGGACATATAAATGGCAGCAACACCTGCGCTACTGAACATCACCAATCGACTCCAAACAAGAACTGCAAAGGCCGAGAGGGTATGTCTCGTCAGTTTTGCTACCGAGGGCACTGCACTTTAGTACGCGTCTGCCGACAACAGATGCACCCGTGGCCAAATTAAACAGGGCGAAAGTTACGATTCGTTCTGGCTGTTAGCGTCTGGTGTCTTGGTTCAGAGGTTGGGGTACCTAGAGTGGAGGCAGTTCTGCGAAAGGGCTGGACGGTCTAGTGTTCCTGCGCTGCGAAGAAGCCGTGGCGAGAAATTCAAAGTAATGGCTCAACCAGCCTTTGGGGCAAATCGCCATGTTGAGAATTATTGTAAATAATTTGAAACATCCCCTTAGAAAAATTAATGAATTACTGTGCTGATAAACCTCTTACATTATTTGATTTTCAAACAGCTGAGCAGAACTGAACGTACTCAGACATTTCGCTCTTTACCTGTTGTGATCAACACTAAACTGACACACAATATTTTTAGCGCAGCGCAATCTGACTTTGAAAAACCCCTACAAAAGAATGGCTCTGACTAACAATAACCTATACTTTTCATGAATCACTTACCTCACAAATATCTTCGTTACTCGAACTACTGCAATACAGCGAGCGCCACTACTGCCAGCTAAATAAAAGATTCAAACTACTGAAGGCACTAACTACTGATAGGCATAGTTAGCAAATGAAAGATTTTGATAGAGAACAAACAATGTATTTACCTTAATAGTCATAATATATATAGCAGTTCATGACATCCAGTCTTACAAATTTACTCTCTCTGATGGACACACGTCCAGATCATCCGCTCTCAAAACTCCGCCATCTCTCTCCCCACATCCACCACTGCTGGCGGCTCACCTCCAACTGCGTAACACTACGCGCTGTTAACATCCAGCTGCTGAACACTACAATAGCAAACAACAATGCAAACCAGCCACAGACTGCACACAGCAGAGCCAGTGATTTTCATACCGAGCGCTACGTGGCGTTACCAATAAAAAAACCTAAACAGCCTACTTACAAATTCAACCAAGGTTCGGAAATTTGCCCCGTCCCTACGGGACAAAGTCATCTGATACAGTGATCTCTCAATGCTGGAACATGTTTCCTCATTTGGTAAAACCTTCATTTTCCGGAGTAATTTTTGTCATTTCAAGAAAAGGCTGCATCACATAAAACCGAATGCCATCATTTCGAAATGGAATATGAAAAGACATAAAACTTCTGTTACAGGGCGAAAGTATGGAAAGTGTTCAAAGGCACAGCACTCTCCCCTGCTTGAAGTACATGTAGAGGGCTAAAACTGTAGGGGAAGATGCAGACTAGAATATATCCAATAAACAATTTATTACGTTGGGTATGGGTGTTTCTTTGAAATGGTCGTAATGGCATGTGGGAGAAAATACTGGTGAACTGTATCAGATTAGTCAAAAGTCTAGACAAAAAAAGAGAAAAAAGAGGAGAGAGAGCGAGATAGGAAAGCGGCGGATGTACTCCATCTGTAATGAAATGTTTGCATTATTAACACTCTAATTTTCCACACGCGACCTTAGAGACATGTACCCTTCGGTGTGTAATAACTGCTTTTGAACTTACGGCGGTGGTCATCTGACTTGCTGTGGTCTCCAAGAGACACCAAAAGCGCTGCATAATGTTCCTGATCCATGTCGGAGATTGGTCGAGATGGTTCCAACGAGTAGAATGCGAGCAGAATAAAAAGCACTCCGTCTTCAGGCCACAAGTGGCCCATCGGGACCATCCGACCGCCGTGTCATCCTCAGTTGAGGATGCGGATAGGAGGGGCGTGTGGTCAGCGCACCGCGCTCCCGGTCGTTACGACGGTTTTCTTGACCGGAGCCGCTACTATTCGGTCGAGTAGCTCCTCAATTGGCATCAGGAGGCTGAGTGCACCCCGAAAAATGGCAACAGCGCATGGCGGCTGGATGGTCACCCATCCAAGTGCCGGCCACGCCCGACAGCGCTTAACTTCGGTGATCTCACGGGAACCGGTGTATCCACTGCGGCAAGGCCGTTGCCCGAGCGGAATAACACGGTCCGTAAATACGCGGTCGGCATTGCGTGGGTGGAAACAGCGGTAGTGGTGGGGATTTGCTGGCAGGCGCTGCAGGGGGGAATGCCGAGAGCAGTAGGGGAAGTGATGTTCTAAACTGAAGCCTGTGCTCACATTTTTTGCAGACATTAAGTGGAGCCCATCCATTGCAGGATGATCATTCAAGAAGATCTACTGCCGCTTCTGCTTTGGTTAGTATCTCAAAATAGGTCCACTGAAAATGAAACAAAAGCAGCGTTTTATTTTACCCTGGCCTTTTTAACCATTTGTATCCTCGGAGAAGCGTTATGAATGGCAAATTATAAGTAAAACCTACATTTCTCTTGTTTCCCTGTTAACATTTGCTTCTTTTGCCAAAACATAGCAGAGTTTACACAATGTCATCCCACTAACATGTTGTGCAGATGCAGATGCGAGACAATTCTGAAACAATAGATTCTTAAGTTTATTTAGTGAGGAACTGAGGAAAATTAAGGTCGATAGCTTACAAAAAAGCACATCCTCGATGAGCCGGTGTGTTTCTGGCGCCAGGCGATATCGATTCTTACTTCCATCTTTGATCGTTGTCCCTGTGCCTTGTTCTCTTTGCGTCTTTGAGACAGGCTATTTATGGTGGCGCGCGTGTGCAAGTCGAGGAGAGTGGGTCCGCGCATGAGCCGAGTCAGTCTGTGGCGTGACGTGCTTTCGATGCTGTCGTTGTGGGGAGTTGGCGACACCATGTCACGTGGCACGGCCGTATGCCGTGAGGACCAGTTGAGTTGGAGCAAAGAAGAAGCATGGGCCGCTGTCGGAAAGTTTTAAAGTTGTATTGACACGGCTGGCCAGTGGCGACCAGCTAATACCTCGAGAGCTATGTGGATGGATGGCGTGTGAATTTCACAAAAGAAAAAATTAATAACCAAGCTTTCGTGGTGGGTTCTCCTTCTATATATAGTGAATATTATTGTGTACTTAAGGACTGTTGACTGTTGCAGCTGTTCGTGCTAGTGGGCAGAAAAACACTCATTGCATTGGTGGCGAGGCGAGTTATATTATGTAACGGCCATCAAATTACGTTACTAAAGTGGCTAGAAATAACGCCTCGCATTTATTAGTTTGGATTTGGTGCTTAGTGGCACGCTGAACGTAGCTGGTTCACGTGAACGTCATTTCTTAATTTAGTTATAGATGTAGAATTTTCTGGTTTTACGAATTAGTAGTAGTTGTTGTTTCTTAATAATTTCTTGTGTGAATGAATTGTCACGTTAGGCACTTAGTATCTAGATTTTTTTTTTATCACTAAGTTCCTTAATTCTGTTCTTTGGTTAACTTGTAATATGTTTGTATTACGGTATTGCTTTTCTCTCTCTCTCTCTCTCTCTCTCTCTATATATATATATATATATATATATATATATATATATATATATATATATATATATATATATGTGTGTGTGTGTGTAACTTGTATATATTACAGTGTGTCTGCCGCTCATATTTTCCTATTTTCAGAAACGTGTATAGTGGTCGACGCGAGCAAACCTCGCCCTGCGAGCTTGCAGTGTGACGGAAATCTCAGGGCCGTCCGGACCGCGTCCATAACATGTTCATCAAATTGACGTTTCGCCTTAAGCTTAATAACTGTAAAACTGAGTGATAATAAAAAGAAGTCAGTAAACTTATGAACATAAACACACACAAAGGACAAATTGTTCCTTGGTTGTGCTTATCCCTAAGTTGCATATTTAAGGCAATTTAAGAAATGGTTCAAATGGCTCTGAGCACTATGGGACTTAACATCTATGGTCATCAGTCCCCTAGAACTTAGAACTACTTAAACCTAACTAACCTAAGGACATCACACAACACCCAGTCATCACGAGGCAGAGAAAATCACTGACCCCGCCGGGAATCGAACCCGGGAACCCGGGCGTGGGAAGCGAGAACGCTACCTCACGACCACGAGCTGCGGACATACGTAATTCAAGATTTTGTCATATTGCAGTATGGCTGTGGCAAGATTGAAATACCTCCTGTTTGCAAGTTAATTTAAGTTACTGCTTTCATTACATCGAAAAGTTTCATTCCTGTGTAACATTTTTAAATGACTATATATTTGAAGCTGTTTCTGTGCTCTACAATTCTTTATACTCATTTTTGTGCATTTTTAAATACTAATTGTGGATAGGGCCTTGATATGCAAATGTAGTTAATTGATTATTACGGCTGATGAATTCATGTGTATGTGTAATCAATAAACAAGTGTTGCAACTACAAACTGGTTGTGTTACTGGTATACAAGGTTAGAGTGTGCAATCGCCACATCACTCAATACGAAGATAAACGTGTAACGCCTTCGCTCATGTTGTTCCAAAACTCACAGAATTTTTCGTTTCACTAGCTATCGATGACCCTTAAAAATTTCCTTCTTTCATCTAAAAAGCCCGTAGTTAATGGAATAACATGGTACATAATGAAGCTTTGCATAAAAACCATACGGCAAAATACTCTCCTCTTTGTGTGATATCATTTGCCAATATTTCAGTTCGATATCTAAAACTGTTTATGAAGTATGAGGAATGTTGTGTACATTTTATTCTGGCGTTATCGCTGATGCGTGCTTCGCAAATGAGTTTGCTACATCAGGTCAATTTTTTCGAGACGAGTGACAGATAGAGTCTTCCTACTTTGATTCCATAAGAAACTGTTGTGTACAGTGACCATATATTAGTCATAAGGAGATTTCGGCTATAAGTAGCCATCTTCAGTGCATTTGAGTAACAATCCAACAAACTCAAGGCAGAACATGTCACCATGCATGACTAACAATAACCTATACTTTTCATGAATCACTTACCTCACAAATACTGTATCTTCGTTACTCGAACTACTGCAATACAGCGAGCGCCACTACTGCAACTACGGCAACATGTACTGCCACGAGTTTGTTGGATTGTTACTCAAATGCACTGAAGATGGCTACTTATAGTCGAAATCTACATATGCAAGAGTAACAAAAATTAATGGGATTGCGATTGATTGCTGTGTGCCTCCCCTTTCAGATAGAGACCTCAACCAAAACCTAGCGAAAAATTCAATATATTAGCTGTATTTCATCCTCAGCATCATATTGTGTAATATGCATCAAACTGAAAATCATAGCGACCCCTATTTTTCATTGCCAACTTTTTCGAATATCGGGCAGTCTCTTCCTTAAAGTCAAATATCACAATGACTATGACCATTAACGAAATGATGGGCACTTCATCATGAAGCTAACACATAAAGCTATAAGTAACGCAAAAGTGTTTTTTTCCCTAATCGTTTCGATAAAATCAGTTGAGAGAGATTGCAGGACGTGCGCCTCGACTTTGTCGTCGCCAACCCGCCGAAATCGGGCAAACAACGTCGGCGTCCGCTTACGAACAAACGAATGAACTCTCCCAGCGCTTGGGCGAAAATTGTTCACTGTTTATGGGCCACCGTACAAGAATCTGACTCATATCGAAAACGACGCGTTGGTAAATTGTCTTGCTGAAGGTGCAGGGGTCTGGTGGATGTTGAAGGCAAACAAACGGATACATATGATAGGCTAGTGGGCCCTTGTCCCTTTTGCCACTGAGATTGGCACATTATCGTCCAAGCAGCGAATTAACTACGTTAGCATCTCTCTCTTCCCGCCTAGCTTTTTGAGAACTTTTATGTGGTTAAAAGGCAAATACGGGGCAGAAAATAGCCTCCTAAACATTCCCAGTTGTGAAAGTCCTCTGCCGCAGTCCTAGCTCGCCAGGCTCCTCACAGGTCGACATGGAAAAGGGCTCGCTCTACCATCTTGGAACGAAAAATGCAAAAAGGAAAATCGTAATTGTTTCGTACACACTGGCTGAAATAGTCTCAGTTCTAATTAATAGATACAGCTCCAAAAGTTAACATTGTACAATATTGGCGTATTGCTACAGTGCTAAGTTTCGAGTGTTTTGACAGTAAGTGTGAATGATCTGAAGTAGCTTACCTGATGGACAGGGGTTGGTAGGGGTGTGCAACACAATAACACTCGAAAGACCTATTACAGTAATATGTTGAAACAACCACATCTACAGAATTAGCTTGCGATTCACAGTTTAATTTCCTGGCAGAGGGCTCATCGAACCACCTTCAACTTATGTCTCTGGCGTTCCACTCTCGAACAGAGCATCGGAAACTGAACACTTAAATCTCTCCGTGCGATCTTTGATTTCCCTTATTTTATTATGACGATCATTTCTCCCTATGTACCTGGGCGCTACCAAAATGTTTTCACATTCGGAGGAGGAAGTTAGTGACTCAAATTTTGTGAGAACATCCTGCCGCAACGAGAAATGCTTTTGTTTTAATGACTGACACTCCAACTAGCGTATAATATCCGTGGCAGTCTCTTCCATACTTCACAATGATACAAAACGAGCTGCCCTTCTTTGAGCTTTTTCGATATCCTCCGTCAATCCCATCTGATACGAATCCAATACTGCGCAGCAGTAATCCAGGAAGAGGACGGACAGGCGTAGTGTAGACTGTCTCTTTAGTAGAACTGTTGCATTTTTTTAATGTTCTGCCAATAAACCGCAGTCTTTGCTTCGCTTTCTCATAACATTATCTTCGTGATAGTTTCAATTTAAATCATTCGTAACCGTAATTCCTAAGTATTTACTTGAATTTATAGCCTTTAGTTGTGTGTGATTTATCGTGTAACCGAAATTTACCGGATTTCTTTTAGTATTCACGTGGATGACATCACACTTTTCATTATTTAGAGTCAATTGCTACTTTTCGTACCATACAGATATCTTGACTAAATCATTTTGCAAATGGTTTTGAGCATCCGATGACTGTACAAAACGGCAAAAGACAACTTCCTGCCTATGACTTTCACTCTATCACTACGAACCATGACCTTTCTGATAGGAAATTACGAATCCAGTCCCACAACTGATACGATACTCCACAGGAACACAATTTGATTAGAAGGCTCTTGTAAAGAACGGTGTAAAAAGCCTTCTGTAAATCTATAACTATGGGATTAATTGGACATCCCCAGTCGATAGTACATATTACTTCGTGTGAATAAAGAGTTAGCTGTGTTTCATTAGAAAGATATTTTTTGAATCCGTGGTGGCTTTCTGTCAATGCTTTATTTTCTTTGAGGTAATTCATAATGTTTGAACACAGTCTGTGTTCAAACACCTACTGCAAATCGATGTTAGTGATATGGGTCTGCAATTCAGGGCATTGCTCCTATTTCCTTTCTTGGGTACTGGTGCGACCTGTGCGACTTCCCAGTCTTCAGGTACGGATCATTCGACTTGCAAGTGGTTATATAGAATTTCTAAGTATGGAGCTATTGTATCAGCACACTCTGAAAGGGACGTAACTGGTGTACAACCTGGACTAGAGGTGTTACCGTTATTAAGTGATTAAAGCTGCTTCGCTACACCGAAGATATCTACTTCCAGGTTAGGCCGGTATTACACTATCAAATTTCTTTGTCCAATATCTTTGTCCAATATCTTTGTCAAAGATATTTGATAGTGTAATAGGGACTTTGTCAAATGTCGTCCAATATTTGATCAAATCTAGGGCCTCGCTGTATATTTGATCAAAGAAACCGCTTGTCTTCTGTTCACTGCAATGTGACATGTTACCACATGGAGCGCTAGCATCGCTGCAGCGTTCTGTCGTCTGTAGTGTTTTTATAAACATTGCCGGTAAATACAATTGGTGTGTGCCGACAACTACAAAATTAATAGAGATGTCTGAAACTGATGAGGCGCTTTACAACGTGAGGCACCCTGAATACAAAAATAGATTAAGAAGATTGGAGACCTAACCTGACCTAACCTAACCTAACATAACCCTCTCCTGTAGCAAGGAATCGGAGTGTTATAGTGAGCCTGTCTTCTGAAGATGTTGCAGTTCTTAAGTGAATATTGTGCTTTGTGATATGAGGATACACTTCATTGAGCACATACAGAAATGTATGCTCATCCATTCTTAAGTAATTGATGTACGACTTGACGTCTTCCACTGTAAGCTTACGTAACAAGTTTTGTTGAATGCTTTTATCGTGTCGTCGTAATACCCACGGCTTCACCCAGATTAGATTAGTTTTTCGTTCCATAGATCCGTGCTGAGGAGATCCTCGTGGATGTGGAACATGTCGATTTTATTTAAGCTGAAATAACAATACTAATAGTATGAATAAATACAATACATCATTTGTTTCTATTAAAAATTTCGCCAATGGAGTAGAAGGAGTTGGCCAGCAGTAAGTCTTTCAGGCTCCTTTTAAACTGATCTTTATTTCTAACTAAATTTTTTGTTTCCTGGCAAATTATTGAAGATGAGTGTTCCTGAGTAGTGGACCTCTTTTTGAACTAAAGTAAGTGCTTTTAAGTCCTTGTGCAGATCATTTTTGTTCCTGGTATTGTATGTATGAACTGAGTTGTTTGTTGGAAAAAGAGATATATTATTTACGACAAATTTCATTAAGAAGTAAATATACTGAGAGGCAGTAGTTAGTATACCCAGTTCTTTGAAGAGGTTTCTGCAGGAGGTCCGTGAATTTACTCCACAAATAATACGTATTGCCGGCCGTGGTGGCCGAGCGGTTCTAGGCGCTACAGTCTGGAACCGCGCGACCGCTACGGTAGCAGGTTCGAATCCTGCCTCGGGCATGGATGTGTGTGATGTCCTTAGGTTAGTTAGGTTTAAGTAGTTCTAAGTTCTAGGGGACTGATGACCTCAGAAGTTAAGTCCCATAGTGCTCAGAGCCAGCCATTTAATACGTATTACACGCTTTTGGACCTTGATAACTTTTGTTTGACTTCAAGATTTACCCCAAAATATTATCCCATATGACATTATGGAATGAAAGTATGCAAGCTTTTTCATTTTTATGTTGCCTATGTCTGCTAACACTCCAATTGCAAATACAGATTTGTTAAGGCCTTTCTGCAGTTCTGTGGTGTGCTCCTCCCAACTGAATTTATTATTAAGTTGTAATCCCAGGACTTTTAAGACTGTCAACCTCGTTGGTTCCATTTTTTCCCCCCACTTCTTTTCCGCATGTGCACACAATGCAGTTGGAGTACGTAGAACTGCTGCGGTTAATAACAAGTTGTTGTCAGCCATCTTGAACTTTGACGAAAAATTTGATGACAGTGTAATACCCTTTGTAGCGCTACGTCAAAGATCTTTGTCAAATATATTGGACGGAATATTGGATCACATCTTTGATCAAATCTTTGACAAAGAAATTTGATAGTGTAATACCGGCCTTAGTCATGTTGGTAGTTGATTCTGAGTCGAATTCTGGAATATTTACTTCGTCTAATTTGGTGCAGGAATTTCGGAAAACTGTGTTTATTAACTCTACTTCAGTGGCACTGTCATGAGTAACAGTAGCATAGCAAGCTCGCAACGAAGGTGCTGATTGCGTCTTGTCACTGATGTACTTCATATATGACCAGAATCTCTTTGGGTTTTATTCTAGATTTCGAGACGGAGTTTTACTGTGGAAACTATTTAAAGCATCTCACACTGAAGTTGCCGCTGAATTTCGAGCTTCTGTGAAACCTCGCCAATCTTGATTATTTTGCGTTCTTTTAAATTTGGATTGCTTTTCCTTTGCTTATGCAACAGTGTTCTGACCTGTTTTGTGCACCAAGGCTGATCAGTATCATCTCTTATTAATTTATTTGGTATATATCTCTCAATTCCTGTGAATCTACACCACATCCTGTCTACGCTTACGTAGTCAGACTTGCAAGAGTGGACTGTGTCTTAGGAACAAGTCAATGTTTATCTGCACTTTCAAATAGATATATTTTACGTTTATTTTTGGTGGATTTGCGTGATACGGTATACAGTCTCGCTACAACGACCTTCATGATGCTTC
The DNA here is from genome assembly GCF_023898315.1 of Schistocerca nitens. Taxonomy (NCBI): domain Eukaryota; kingdom Metazoa; phylum Arthropoda; class Insecta; order Orthoptera; family Acrididae; genus Schistocerca; species Schistocerca nitens. Next base: position 966,955,746 of record NC_064615.1, read on the forward strand.
CTATTTACTCAGAATTATTTGTTGCTAAGAGGTCAAGTATGTTTTCGCGCCATTTACGCTATGAGCGAGCTCCTGGACTTAGTGTTCAAAATAATTTTCTCAGCCAGCATTCAGTAAGATTTCGGAAGACGTTTCATGCCTGCCACCGACTTTAAACATGTATGATATGTCGATGAATACTTGCTCTTTACTACATTAATACGTACATAATACACTGAGGTTGGTTGGTTTTTGGGATTAAAGGGACCAGACTGCAATGGTCATCGGTCCCATAATACACTGAGGTAACAGATGTCATTGAATAGTGATATGCGCAGATACAGATGGCTGTTGTGTCACTTCACAAGGTATGAAGGAGGAGCGCATTGGCGGAACTGTCATGTGCACCCAGGTGATTCATGTTTAAAGGTTTCTGTCGTCAGCGGAAGTTAATAGACTTCGAACTCGGAATGGTAGTTGGAGCTAAACGCATGGGACATTTCATTTCGGAAATCGTTAAGTAATTCAGTATTCCAAGACCCACAGTGTCAAGAGTGTGCCGAGAATACTAAATTTCAGGCATTACCGCTCAACACAGACAACGCAGTGGCTGACGGCCTTCACATAACGACCGAGAGCAGCGGCTTTTGCGTAGTGTTGTCAGTGCTAACAGACAAGAAACGCTAGGTGAAATAACGTCAGAAATCACTGTAGAACGTACGGAGAACGTTACCATTCGGAGAGTGCGGCAGAACCTGGCGTTAATAGGCTATGGCAGCAGACGACTGACACGAGAGCCTTGGCTAACAGCATGGCATCACATGCAGCGCCTCCCTGGGCCTTTGAGTATAATCGGTTGATCGTTTGGACCCTAGAGATTGGAAAACAGTGGCCTGGAAGGATGGGATCCGAATTCAGTTGCTAAGAGGTGATGGTAGGGTTCGAGTGTGGTGCGGACACCACGAAACCATGGATCCAAGTTGTCAACAAGACACTTTGCTAGCTGGTGGTGGCTCCATAATGGTGTGGGCTGTGTTTTCATGGAATGGACCGAGTCCTCTGGTCCAGCTGAACCAATCATTGACTGAAAATGGTTTTTTTCGGCTACTTTGTGACCATTTTCAGCCATTCGCGGACTACAAGTTTCCAAGCAACAATGGAATTTTTATGGACGACAGTGCGCCATGTCACCGTGTCACAATAGTTCATGATTGGTTTGAAGAAACTTCTGGACAGTTCGAGCGAATAATTAGGTCACTCAGATCCCCGTCTTAAATCCCATCGAACATTTATGAGTCCTAACCGAGAGGTCAATTCATGCGCAAAATCCTACATCGGCAACGCTTTCGCAATTGTGCACGGCTGTAGAGGCGGCATGGTTCAAAATTTCTGCAGGGGATGTCCAACGACTTGTCGGTCCATTTTAAGTCGAGTGCTACACTACACCTGGAAAAAGGAGTTCCGGCACGATATTAGGCTGTTGGGGTTGTTTGGGGGAGGAGACCAAACACGGGAGGTCATCGGTCTCAGCGGATTAGGGAAGGGCGGGGAAGGAAGTCGGCTGTGCCCTTTCAAAGGAACCATCCCTGCATTCTCCTGGAGCGATTTACGGAAATTACGGAAAACCTAAATCAGGATGGCCGGACGCGGGATTGAACCGTCGTCCTCCCGAATGCGATTCCAGTGTGCTAACCACAGCGCCACCTCGCTAGTATTAGGTGGTATCCCATGACTTTTGTCACCTCGGTGTACTTCGACTGAATGCACACGATACAGGAAGACCTCCTCTCGATGGACGATGCCGGACAATACAAAATACCGGGTGATCAAAAAGTCAGTATAAATTTAAAAACTGAATAAATCACGGAATAATGTAGATACAGAGGTACAAATTGACACTCATGCTTGGAATGACATGGGGTTTTATTAGAACCAAAAAAATACAAACGTTCAAAAAATGTCCGACAGATGGCGCTTCATCTGATCAGAATAGCAATAATTAGCATAACAAAGTAAGACAAAGCAAAGATGATGTTCTTTACCGGAAATGCTCAATATGTCCACCATCATTCCTCACAATGGCTGTAGCCGAGGAATAATGTTGTGAACAGCACTGTAAAGCATGTCCGGAGTTATGGTGAGGCATTGGCGTCGGATGTTGTCTTTCAGCATCCCTAGAGATGTCGGTCGATCACGATACACTTGCGACTTCATGTGACCCCAAAGCCAATAAACGCACGGACTGGGGTCTGGGGACCTGGGAGGCCAAGCACGACGAAAGTGGCGGCTGAGCACACGATCATCACCAAACGACCCGCGCGAGAGATCTTTCACGCGTCTAGCAATATGATTTTTTTTGTTCTAATAAAACCCCATGTCATTCTAAGCATGTGTGTCAATTTTTACCTCTCTATCTACATTATTCCGTGGTTTATTAAGTTTTCAAATTTATACTGACTTTTTGATCACCCTGTAGATACATTAGCAAAGGAAGTACCCAGAACTCAGACCTCAAAAAAATATTTTTTTAATGTACAGATATCACCTCATTCACGGCTTTTGAATCCGCCGGTTAACTGTCTGTTACACGTTACTGTTTCCTACAGAGGCATGCGCTTCTATAGTCGTTACATTCGATCACCTCCAGAGAGTGACTGCAGGCAAATGTAGAGTTTTACAGATAAATGACACTCATGGTCGTAGAAAAGACACATCTTCGTATTTTAAAACCTTTTTTAATCGGTTTTAACATCCATATTTGGATGCTTTCATTGTAGGAGGATACCAGGGTGTCAAGAATTCTCTATTGACTCACACAAAAGATCATTACGCTCAGATGCGCGAGATATGCTAATGCTGCGAACATCATCCGCGAGGTTGTTCAGAAAGTCCCTAAGTATGCTGCCCCATCTCTTCTTAAGAACGATTTGCTAATCTGCAGGGGCCTGATATCGCGGCATCAACTCCACAACACGTCTGCCCAGAGCGTCGTACGTATGGTCTGAACGAGTGTGGAGGCTATTATATTCGCGCGTCGTCCTCACTCTCTATTGTCTCAACAATGCGGCCGTTTCTGCGGGGACGCCTGCTGTCGTCCATGGAAATGAAGCCATGGCGATCCACTTCGCCAGGCAAAAGTCGAACACGCAATACCGTTCTCCTGCGGTTCACCATGAAAGAAATTTGTTTCTTCTTCATTCATCATGTTGTTGTTGTTGTGGTCTTCAGTCCTGAGACTGGTTTGATGCAGCTCTCCATGCTACTCTATCCTGTGCAAGCTTCTTCATCTCCCAGTACTTACTACAACCTACATCCTTCTGAATCTGCTTAGTGTATTCATCTCTTGGTCTCCCTCTACGATTTTTACCCTCCACCCTGCCCTCCAATGCTAAATTTGTGATTCCTTGATGACTCAGAACATGTCCTACCAACCGATCCCTTCTTCTAGTCAAGTTGTGCCACAAACTTCTCTTCTCCCCAATCCTATTCAATACCTCCTCATTAGTTACGTGATCTACCCACCTTATCTTCAGCATTCTTCTGTAGCACCACATTTCGAAAGCTTCTATTCTCTTCTTGTCCAAACTGGTTATCGTCCATGTTTCACTTCCATACATGGCTACACTCCATACAAATACTTTCAGAAACGACTTCCTGACACTTAAATCTATACTCGATGTTAACAAATTTCTCTTCTTCAGAAACGATTTCCTTGCCATTGCCAGTCTACATTTTATATCCTCTCTATTTCGACCATCATCAGTTATTTTACTCCCTAATAGCAAAACTCCTTTACTACTTTAAGTGTCTCATTTCCTAATCTAATTCCCTCAGCATCACCCGATTTAATTTGACTACTTTCCATTATCCTCGTTTTGCGTTTGTTGATGTTCATCTTATACCCTCCCTTCAAGACACCATCCATTCCGTTCAGCTGCTCTTCCAAGTCCTTTGCTGTCTCTGACAGAATTACAATGTCATCGGCGAACCTCAAAGTTTTTATTTCTTCTCCATGAATTTTAATACCTACTCCGAATTTTTCTTTTGTTTCCTTTACTGCTTGCTCAATATACAGATTGAATAACATTGGGGAGAGGCTACAACCCTGTCTCACTGCTTTCCCAACCACTGCTTCCCTTTCATGCCCCTCGACTCTTATAACTGCCATCTGGTTTCTGTACAAATTGTAAATAGCCTTTCCCTCCTTGTATTTTACCCCTGCCACCTTCAGAATTTGAAAGAGAGTATTCCAGTTAACATTGTCAAAAGCTTTCTCTAAGTCTACAAATGCCTTTCCTTACTCTATCTTCTAAGATAAGTCTTAAGGTCAGTATTGCCTCACGTGTTCCAATATTTCTACGGAATCCAAACTGATCTTCCCCAAGGTTGACTTCTACTAGTTTTTCCATTCGTCTGTAAAGAATTCGCGTTAGTATTTTGCAGCTGTGACTTATTTAACTGATAGTTCGGTAATTTTCACATCTGTCAACACCTGCTTTCTTTGGGATTGGAATTATTATATTCTTCTTGAAGTGTGAGGGTATTTCGCCTGTCTGATAGATCTTGCTCACCAGATGGTAGAGTTTTGTCATGACTGGCTCTCCCAAGGCCATCAGTAGTTCTAACGGAATGTTGTCTACTCCCGGGGCCTTGTTTCGACTCAGGTCTTTCAATGCTCTGTCAAACTCTTCACGCAGTATCTTATCTCCCATTTCGTCTTCATCTACATCCTCTTCCATTTCCATAATATTGTCCTCAAGTACATCGCCCTTCTATAGACCCTCTATATACTCCTTCCAGCTTTCTGCCTTCACTTCTTTGCTTAGAACTGGGTTGCCATCTGAGCTCTTGATATTCATACAAGTGGTTCTCTTCTCTCCAAAGGTCTCTTTAATTTTCCTGTAGGCAGTATCTATCTTACCCCTAGTGAGACAAGCCTCTACATCCTTACATTTGTCCTCTAGCCATCCCTGCTTAGCAATTTTGCACTTCCTGTCGATCTCATTTTTGAGACGTTTGTATTCCTTTTTGCCTGCTTCATTTACTGCATTTTTATATATTCTCCTTTCATCAATTAAATTCAATATTTCTTCTGTTACCCAAGGATTTCTATTAGCCCTCCTCTTTTTACCTACTTGATGGTCTGCTGCCTTCACTACTTCATCCCTTAGAGCTACCCATTCTTCTTCTACTGTATTTCTTTCCCCCATTCCTGTCAATTGTTCCCTTATGCTCTCCCTGAAACTCTGTACAACCTCTGGTTCTTTCAGTTTATCCAGGTCCCATCTCCTTAAATTCCCACCTTTTTGCAGTTTCTTCAGTTTCAATCTGCAGTTCATAACCAATAGATTGTGGTCAGAATCCACATCTGCCCCTGGAAATGTCTTACAATTTAAAACCTGGTTCCTAAATCTCTGTCTTACCATTATATAATCTATCTGATACCTTTTAGTATCTCCAGGATTCTTCCAGGTATACAACCTTCTTTTATGATTCTTGAACCAAGTGTTAGCTATGATTAAGTTATGCTCTGTACAAAATTCTACAAGGCGGCTTCCTCTTTCATTTCTTCCCCCCAATCCATATTCACCTACTATGTTTCCTTCTCTCCCTTTTCCTACTGACGAATTCCAGTCACTACCTGAATAATTTCTTTTATCTCCTCATACATTTCATTTATTTCTTCATCATCTGCAGAGCTAGTTGGCATATAAACTTGTACTGCTGTCGTAGGCATGGGCTTTGTGTCTATCTTGGCCACAATAATGCGTTCACTATGCTGTTTGTAGTAGCTAACCCGCACTCCAATTTTTTTTATTCATTATTAAACCTACTCCTGCATTACCCCTATTTGATTTTGTATTTATAACCCTGTAATCACCAGACCAAAAGTCTTGTTCCTCCTGCCACCGAACTTCACTAATTCCCACCTTATCTAACTTTAACCTATCCATTTCCCTTTTTACATTTTCTAACCTACCTGCCCGATTAAGGGATCTGACATTCCACGCTCCGATCCGTAGAACGCCAGTTTTCATTCTCCTGATAACGACGTCCTCTTGAGTAGTCCCCGCCCGGAGATCCGAATGGGGGACTATTTTACCTCCGGAATATTTTACCCAAGAGGACGCCATCATCATTTAATCATACAGTAAAGCTGCATGTCCTCGGGAAAAAATACGGCTGTAGTTTCCCCTTGCTTTCAGCCGTTCGCAGTACCAGCACAGCAAGGCCGTTTTGGTTAATGTTACAAGGCCAGATCAGTCAATCATCCAGACTGTTGCCCTTGCAACTACTGAAAAGGCTGTTGCCCCTCTTCAGGAACCACATGTTTGTCTGGCCTCTCAACAGATACCCCTCCGTTGTGGTTGCACCTACGGTACGGCCATCTGTATCGCTGAGGCACGCAAGCCTCCCCACCAACAGCATCATATCTCAGGTCTTTTCCACACTCAGATAAACTTTTGTCTGACACTTTACCCGTCAACGCGTGCTCACTGAACATTTGACTACTGAGATCTTGGTGGAGAGAGTCTCACGCTCACAGGCATACATTACTAGACCGGCAAAGACGCAGCTTTTACTGAAGCCCGACGTTTGGTGGGGTAATACGGCGGCTTCAGGTAGGTTTTGTATGCTACTAACACTTGAGGTGGTTTAAAGAAGTTCTGCAGCTGACAAATATTTGCGTACCTTGTAGAATCGTTTTCTTAGAAGAACATCAAGTTACATATAGACACATTTAAAGCGGACTGTAGTTTTCGTAAGAACGCTCAAATGAATAAAGATGCTTTATATGAACGAGAGCACCTTCTACTTATAAGAGCTCTTTCATAACGAGCATACTCTTCGAAAAACAGCTGATCAAAACTGATTAAAAGCACAGCATTAAGCTCCATCTGTTAATGCTATATTATTAAACCCCCTTAAAATAGACACGAACTAATTGAACATTGGCGGTGTTTCGGACAAGACAAAATGTAACGTAATTATTTAGGCTTATGTTCAGACAAAAGCAAAAATACGCAAGATGTTTTTAGTTATGCTTGCACTGAGAGATGTTCCTTTCCTTGTATCTTCCGTATACAGCCGAACACGACGCATATATTACCCATAAGATAATAAAGTTCTATAAATTTATTCCCATTTCTTACAATCGTTTTATCAGTAAATAAACAGCTTTTTACACGCTCTTTGTGCTCGCCACCATATTGCTCTTCTAAAGTGATGGCTTCAGTGACATCAATGAGACTGTAAACGGTATTGCCAGTCTAGTAATGTACACTCCTGGAAATGGAAAGAAGAACACATTGACACCGGTGTGTCAGACCCACCATACTTGCTCCGGACACTGCGAGAGGGCTGTACAAGCAATGATCACACGCACGGCACAGCTGACACACCAGGAACCGCGGTGTTGGCCGTCGAATGGCGCTAGCTGCGCAGCATTTGTGCACCGCCGCCGTCAGCGTCAGCCAGTTTGCCGTGGCATACGGAGCTCCATCGCAGTCTTTAACACTGGTAGCATGCCGCGACAGCGTGGACGTGAACCGTATGTGCAGTTGACGGACTTTGAGCGAGGGCGTATAGTGGGCATGCGGGAGGCCGGCTGGACGTACCGCCGAATTGCTCAACACGTGGGGCGTGAGGTCTCCACAGTACATCGATGTTGTCGCCAGTGGTCGGCGGAAGGTGCACGTGCCCGTCGACCTGGGACCGGACCGCAGCGACGCACGGATGCACGCCAAGACCGTAGGATCCTACGCAGTGCCGTAGGGGACCGCACCGCCACTTCCCAGCAAATTAGGGACACTGTTGCTCCTGGGGTATCGGCGAGGACCATTCGCAACCGTCTCCATGAAGCTGGGCTACGGTCCCGCACACCGTTAGGCCGTCTTCCGCTCACGCCCCAACATCGTGCAGCCCGCCTCCAGTGGTGTCGCGACAGGCGTGAATGGAGGGACGAATGGAGACGTGTCGTCTTCAGCGATGAGAGTCGCTTCTGCCTTGGTGCCAATGATGGTCGTATGCGTGTTTGGCGCCGTGCAGGTGAGCGCCACAATCAGGACTGCATACGACCGAGGCACACAGGGCCAACACCCAGCATCATGGTGTGGGGAGCGATCTCCTACACTGGCCGTACACCACTGGTGATCGTCGAGGGGACACTGAATAGTGCACGGTACATCCAAACCGTCATCGAACCCACCGTTCTACCATTCCTAGACCGGCAAGGGAACTTGCTGTTCCAACAGGACAATGCACGTCCGCATGTATCCCGTGCCACCCAACGTGCTCTAGAAGGTGTAAGTCAACTACCCTGACCAGCAAGATCTCCGGATCTGTCCCCCATTGAGCATGTTTGGGACTGGATGAAGCGTCGTCTCACGCGGTCTGCACGTCCAGCACGAACGCTGGTCCAACTGAGGCGCCAGGTGGAAATGGCATGGCAAGCCGTTCCACAGGACTACATCCAGCATCTCTACGATCGTCTCCATGGGAGAATAGCAGCCTGCATTGCTGCGAAAGGTGTATATACACTGTACTAGTGCCGACATTGTGCATGCTCTGTTGCCTGTGTCTATGTGCCTGTGGTTCTGTCAGTGTGATCATGTGATGTATCTGACCCCAGGAATGTGTCAATAAAGTTTCCCCTTCCTGGGACAATGAATTCACGGTGTTCTTATTTCAATTTCCAGGAGTGTATATCTGTGCTCACGCTGTGGCAAAATTATCTTTGGTTTCTGTTTGCACGACATGCTCACAAGGGAAGTATGTTGGGAACGGTCCACGGATTTCGCTTATCTTTCGCAACATTGCAGTACAAACTTAGACGCAACGTAGGCTTATACCGCTCTAGTGCGTAGCACTTCTCAAGCGTTTTCAGGAAATCGAGATTCAGATTTTTACGAGTCTGATGAAGAGCGCTAGCCATCTATAGCAGCGGCACTAGCGCAGCCGGTTATGGTGGCAGTATTCGTTATCAGTATCATTCGTGGCGAGATATGCCCAAGAGACTCTGTCCGAACAAGAGTATCCGTAAATTCCGATACAGTGTGGGATTGACCTCTACAGGCCACGAGGGGCGAACTCATCAGTATAATAGGAGGTGGAGAGTACTGTGTTGTCAGTAGAGAAGCAGTAACAACAGTTAAGGTCGGTCGGAAGAGACTATGGCTTCGAACATAGCCCAGTTCTTAGCACCTCTCCGGGCAATGTAAGAAACAAAATTCCCCCTCTGGCACCAGCTGTAAAATAGCAGGAGAGATCAGCGTTGCCTCACGTATAAGGTTGGTGAATCGGACTACATTTTGCGGGAGGGCACACTGAATAAGGAAATTAAACTGAGGGATACACGCTCTTCAATCCACGTTGAACCACTATCTAGTTGGGGTCGACTAGTTTCTGTTCACTTAGAAAACTGGCGTGCAAGTCTGCCACCGATCCTCTTTATCTGGAAATGGGGAATCAGATGTGCACTGGAAACTCACTATAGTAATCCGGTCGCTTGCCTACAACTTGCGTGATCGCCGTTAACAAGAGCTCGCATCCATTTCTGCATGCAGCCTTCCAACAGCACCATCTTTCTGGTCTTTCTTACTCTCATGCTTAGTCAATTTCTTAATATTAGTCCTCTATCGATACAAATAGTGATTTTCCTGAGGACTGTAGCGAACTCCCACCACATTATATATTTTTTGCTTTTATTTCCTCTTTTCCCCTGGACAGCATACGTGTATCTATGACAGTCCGCAATTGTGGATTTATAACTTTTCCCATGTGCCCGACATCGAAATACGAATTTTGGACTCAAATATGGCATCTCTGTTGGTAATCTGTCGCCTTCCCCCGGTCATAAAATCCTCAAACACGGCACTACCGGAACGCCTGCTGTAGGTTGCAAGCTCATATACTGAAGGGGCAAGGAGGCAGGCAATTTATTGCAGGAAGGAGTGACATAGTTTCACGTACTCTTGCGATCATTAGTGAAAGGATTCTAAGGCCCAAATTACTGTCAGAGAACATTAACCTCTTTTGTCCCGTTTACAGTGTTCTGTTACACTAGATTACACACATCGTTTCAATGTTTTTGAGTGTAAGTTGCTGGCGTTTTGAGCTCAATAGCTCCTTACATACGGAGAAACTCCGCCCGACATCTACAGAAACCAACGGAGCATATCTTGTGAGCACCCATAAAGAAGGTTCAGTCAGAATTGCAAAGGTTCCCTAATCTGGATTGTTCTTTAAATTTAACTCGAATTTGTCGTTATCAAATCCATCACAGATGTCCCTAACATTCATTAACTTCTTCCACTGTTCATCCTCCTCCAGACCTTCTTCTTACAAACTCTGAACACATCAGGCAAGTCTTGTAGCTGTACACTGCACAAAATACCAACCCTAGATCTTAGTCAGTTAGTTATGTGTTCCATGGATCATTTTGCATGGTAGATTGTAAGGATGCGTAACGAGTCATTTTATATTCACATCGCTAATTAATTGGTACTTATGGCTACGCTTTGAACAGTTCTAATTTTTTGCAAAAAGAAAAAAATATACAGATGTGAGTTTGTAATTTCTAACCACCATCTTTTAAATGTAGTTGCCGTTGTTATTGTTATTGTTGTTGTTGTTGTTGTTGTTGTTGTCTTCAGTCCGCAGACTGGTTTGATACAGCTCTCCAATCTACTCCATCCTATGCGATCCTCTTCATCACCGAATAACTACTGCAAACTACATTCTTCGGAATCTGCTTACGGGATTCATCTCTTGGACTTCTACTTCTTCTACAATTCCCCCCGCCCCACCCACACACTTCCCTCCAATAATAAACTGATGATCCCTTGATGTCTCAGATTAGGTCAACTGATCCCTTCTTTTGGTCAAGTTGTGCCACAAATTTCTTGTCTCCCCAATTCTGTTCAGTACCTTTCATCAGTTACCTGATCTACCCACCTAATCTTCAATTTTCTTCTGTAACACAACATTTCGAAAGCTTCTATTCTCTATTGTTTATCGTCCATATTTCAATTCCATACATGGCTACACTCCAGACAAATACTTTCAGTAAAGCCTGCCTAACACTTAATCTAATTCCGTTAGTGTCAAGTCTCCCCTGATTTAATTGGACTACATTCCATTATCTTTGTTTTGCTTTTGTTGATGCTCATCTTATATCCTCTTTTTGAGAAAATATCCATTTCGTTCAACTCCTGCTCCAAGGTCTTTGCTGTCTCTGACAGGATTACAATGTCATCGGCAAACAAAAAATTTTATTTTCTCTCCATGAACTTTAATTCGTTCTTCAAATTTTTCTTTGGTTTGCTTTACTGCTGGTGCTGACTAATATCGGGGACAGGCTACAACACTGAATCACTCCTTTCAACCACGGCTTCCCTTTCATGTCCCTCCACTCTTATAACTGCCTCCTGGTTTCGGTTCAAGTTGTAAATAGCCTTTCCCTCCCTGCTACCCTTAGAATTTCAAGGAGAGTATTCCATCCGAAATTTCCAAAAGTTTTCTCTAAGTCTACAAATGCTGAAAACGTAGATTTGCCTTCCCTTAACATATCTACTAAGATAAGTCGTAGGATCAGTATTGCCTCACGTTTTCCTACATTCCTCCGTAATCCCAACTGCTCTTACCCAACGTCGGCTTCTACCAGTTTTTTCATCTTTCTGTAAACAATTCGTCTTAATATTTTGCAACCATGACTTATTAAACTGGTAGTTCGGTAATTTTCACGCCCGTCAACAACCGCTTTCTTTGGAATTGGAATTATTACATTCTTCTTGAAGTCTGAGGGTACTTCGCCTGTCTCGCACCTCTTACACACCAGTTGGAAGAGTTTTGTCATGGTTGTCTGTTGCAAGGCTACCAGTGGTTCTGAAGTAATATCGTCTGCTCCTGGGCTCTTGTTCCGACTTAGATTTTTCAGTGCTCTGTCAAATTCTTCTCGCAGTATCATATCTCCCATCTCATATTCACCTACGTCCACTTTCCTTTCCACAATACTGCTTTCAGATTCATCTCCCTTGTATAGACCCTCTACATACTCCTTCCACCTTTCAGTTTTCCCTTCATTGCTTAGGACTCGTTTCCCATCTCAGCTCTTGATATTCGAAACAGATTCTTCCCTTTTCCCCAAAGGCCTCTTTAGTTTTCCTGTACGCAGGATCTATCTTTCCCTTAGTGAAACCTGTTTCTGAATCCTTACATTTGTCCTCTAGCCATTCCTGCTTAGCCATTTTGAACTTCCTGTCAATCCATTTCTTGTAAATATTATTTTTAAATGTTTTTATTCCCTTTCGTCTGCTTAATTTTCTGCAATTTTTATATTTTTCCTTTTCATCAATGAAATGCAATATCGCTTTTGTTATCCAAGAATTTCTACTAGGCCTTGTCTTTTTACCTATTTGAGCTTCTGTTGTCTTCACTATTTCATCTCCTAAAGCTACCCATTTGTCTTTTACTGCATTCCTTTCCCCTGTTCTAGTCAGCCGTTGCCTAATGCTCTCTCTGAAACTCTCGCCAACCTCCGGTTCTTTCGACTTATCCAGGTCCCACATCCCTAATTTCCCACCTTTCTCCAATTTCTTCAGTTTTAATTTAGAGTTCATAGCCAATAAATTGTGGTCAGAGTCCAAATCTGCGCCTGGAAACGTCTTACAATTTAAAATATGGTTACTTGCTACTATATAATGTCTGAAACTTTCCGGTGTCTCCAAGTCTACTCGACGTATACAACCTTCTTTTATGATTCTTAAATCATGTGTCAGCGATGATTAAATTATGCTCTGTGCAAAGCTCTACCATGTGGCTTCAACTTTCATTCCTTTCCTCTAGTACATAGTCGCCTACTATTTTTACTTCCCTTTCTTTTCCTACTATCGATTTCCAGTCCCCCGTGATCATTAAATTTTCGTCTCCCTTAACTACCAGTATAATTTCTTTTATCTCGTCATACATTTCTCCAATCTCTTCATCATCTGCGGGACTAGTTGGCATATAAACGTGTGCTATTGTGGTGGGCGAGGGCTTCGTGTCTATATAGGCTACAATAATGCGTTCACTAAGCTGTGCGCCCGCATCTCGTGGTCGTGCGGTAGCGTTCTCGCTTCCCACGCCCGGGTTCCCGGGTTCGATTCCCGGCGGGGTCAGGGATTTTCTCTGCCTCGTGATGGCTGGGTGTTGTGTGCTGTCCTTAGGTTAGTTAGGTTTAAGTAGTTCTAAGTTCTAGGGGACTGATGACCATAGATGTTAAGTCCCATAGTGCTCAGAGCCATTTGAACTAAGCTGTGCGTAGTAGCATACCCGCATTTCTGTTTTCTTGTACGTTATTATACCTACTCTTGGATAACCCCTATTTGATTTTATATTTAAAACCCTGTGTTCATCTGACCAGAAATCCTGTTCATCTGACCAGAAATCCTGTTCCTCCTGCCACCGAACTTCACTGATTCCCACAATATCTGACTTCAATCGATCCGTTTCTCTTTTTAAATTTTCTAACATACCTCCCCGATTAATGGATCTAACATTCCACGCTCCGATCTGTAGGATGTCAGTTTTGTTTCTCCTGATGACGACATTGTCCTGAGTAGTCCCCACCCGGAGATACGAAACATTGACTGTTACCTCCAGAATATTTTATCCAAGAAGACGCGATCATCATTTAACTACACAGTAGAGCTGCATGCCCTTGGGAGAAATTAGGGCTGTAGTTTCCCCTGGCTTTCAGCTGTTCGCAGTATCCGTACAGCAAGGTCGTTTTGTTGGTGTTACAAGGCCAGATCAGTCAATCATCCAGACTGTTGTCCCTGCAAGTACTGAAAAGGCTGCTGCCCCTGTTCAGGAACCACGGGTTTATCTGGCCTCTCCACAGATAAACCTCCGTTGTGGTTGCACCTACTGTATGGCTATCTGTATCGCTGAAGCGCGTAGTCCACCCCACCGACGGCAAGATCCGGTTCATGAGAGGGTTTAAACGTGACAGTAACAGAAATTCTTCTACGGCATAGAAAGAGAAGTCAAGGAGAAACGCTCTCAGAATGTTTTCAAATTTTACTTTGCTTTCTGTCTTTATATCACTGGGTAAGTGGTCAAAAATTTCGTTGCATCATTGTGCACCCCTTTTTGTGTTGAAGACAACCTTGATGCAGAGTAATGAATGTCATCTCTCCTTCAGAAACTGTTCTTGACTAATTGTTGCACCTGCTTAATGGATGCTGCGTCCATTGAGTCTATGGTACATGTGAAGTGTTTCAGTTTATCAAAGTTTTCGCATAAGAAAACTGGGCATCTTATCTAAGTATCCCACCTTATGATGACAGGAAATTGTGGAAGATGGAGCCCTGTCATTTCCTATCACAAAACTTGACGACTTGGAGCTGTTACCAGAATCTTCTTCAGAGCAGCAATGAGGTCATTTATTGTGCAGTAATTCTCCCTGATACTATCGCAAGCACTATGTAGACCATGCACAATACATGACCCATGGTTGTCAATTGTTGGAAAGCAGCTAGCTAGCATGTAGCGCGCTTCGCCACAAGCCTTACTTTTTCGTATTGTATGTCCCTGGCCACAGGTTCACACGTGCGTTGTTGAATAATTGCATTATCGTGCAGGCACTTGTATTATATATATCTTTGCAGATAAGTAGTTTCGTCTAAAGGGAATCCTACTTCATGTTTGCCGTCCTCCTCTTTCTTCTCCAAACCGTTCTCATAAATTGGCTGTATGTAAATTTTTCTCAGAGTCCTCTCATCCGGCATTAATCATAGTGTGTAATTCTCAAGAAATGATCTGAGTGCCGGATTGTTTACCTTGTGGATTGGAATTCCTGACTAGACTGATGCCATGACAAGATCCTCACTAAACTCATTGCTGCTTTTCAGATCCTGAAGCGAAGGTATCTATCAGAGTAGTTTGTTTAGGTTTCGACTTGTGAAATTCAGTGTTCTTTAATTTTTTGTTTTTCATATTTTTTTTGTTATGTTTCTTTGATGCTTGTCATCGATTGCAATATTCACTTCGCAGACGCCACATCACAGAATGATGTTATCGCTTTGGATGAACTGAACACTGATTCCTCTTCTTAATCTTCAGCATGGTTTTGTTGTGAAAAATCCTTTCCGGTAAAGACTAAAGAGGCGAACAAGACAGTACACAGTCGATAGGCACCGTTAAATTCATGGCAGCACGAACTGAATTTAGGTTTGAACTGCTGCAGCAGCATTGTTTAAATTTTATTTGATTTCATAGCTGAGGGTTGACCATTTTTACTGAGGAAACCTGCTTGTGCTGACGTTGGCCATTCTTGCAGGAGGGGAATATGGGTAATAACTGGAGCTTTGTATTAATTATATTTTAATATTTATTGGCAATTGTTAACTTCTGACTAAATAATATCTTAAAGTCCCGTTCAAGAAGAGAAAGAAAATCTGTCTAATCTATTAAAAACGCAGACAAAATTCGGGAGAAAGGTGTCATGGAGTAGAAGGGAAAAGGTGCAAAACGTCGTCAACGCACAAAAATCTGCAAAAAGGTGCAACAAACAGAGCTTATTTTGCTTCATTTCATGACCCCAAATGCATATACAGGGTGGGGCAAAAGTAACTGGACCCTGGGCACTGATTTAAACAAAAGATTGAAATTATGTTTCATTACAAATGCAAACATAATTACAATTATTTTTTATGTTCAAACTGTTTTCCGTCTACATTAACACATCTGTTAAGTCTTTCTGGAACACTGTTACATACTCTAAGCATAGTGCGGTATCATTGTCCAAATCACGAAATGCATTGTGTATGTTGTCTTTTAGCTCGGCGATGGTCTCGGGCTTTTGAGAGTAAACAGAGTCCTTGGCGACACTCTATGGGGAAAAATCCATGGGCGTAATATCTGGCGAACGTGGAGACATGTCAATACCTATCCTTCGACCAATCACTTTTCTTTGGGATGTTTCGTTTAAATAATCGCGGACAGCAGTGGCATAATGTGAAAGTAAATTTCTTGAAAGTTTTCAGCAATCGTCAGAAGTCATGGTTATCATGTAATTGTGATGCGCATGCAAATACACTACTGACCATTAAAATTGCTACACCAAGAAGAAATGCAGATGATAAACGGGTATTCATTGGACAAATATATTATACTAGGGCTGACATGTGATTACATTTTCACGCAATTTCGGTGCATAGATCCTGAGAAATCAGTACCCAGAACAACTACCTCTGGCCTTCATACCCCTGGGCATTGAGTCTAACAGAGCTTCGATGGCGTGTACAGGTACAGCTGCCCATGCAGCTTCAACACGATACCACAGGTCATCAAGAGTAGTGACTGGCGTATTGTGACGAGCCAGTTGCTCGGCCACCATTGACCAGACCATTTCAATTGGTGAGAGATCTGGAGAATGTGCTGGCCATGGCAGCAGACGAACGTTTTCTGTGTGCAGAAAGGCCCGCACAGGACCTGCAACATGCAGTCGTGCATTATCCTGCTGAAATGTAGGGTTTCGCAGGGATCGAATGAAGGGTAGAGCCACGGGTCGTAACACATCTGAAATGTAACTTCCACTGTCCAAAGTGCCGTCAATGCGCACAAGAGGTGACCGAGACGTGTAACCAACGGCACCCCATACCGTCACGCCGGGTGATACGCCTGTATGGCGATGACAAATACACGCTTCGAACTTGCGTTCACCGCGATGTTGCCAAACACGGATGCGGCCATCATTATGCTGTAAACAGAACCTGGATTCATCCGAAAAAATGACGTTTTGCCATTCGTGCACCCAGGTTCGTCGTTGAGTACACCATCGCAGGCACTCCTGTCTGTGATGCAGCGTCAAGGGTAACCGCAGCCATGGTCTCCCAGCTGATAGTTCATGCTGCTGCAAACGTCGTCGAACTGTTCGTGCAGATGGTTGTTGTCTTGCAAACGTCTCCATCTGTTGACTCAGGGATCAAGATGTGGCTGCACGATCCGTTACAGCCATGTGAATAAGATGCCTGTCCTCTCGACTGCTAGTGATACGAGGCTTTGGGATCCAGATCGGCGTACCGTATTACCCTCCTGAACCCACCGATTCCATATTCTGCTAACAGTCATTGGTTCTCGACCAACGCGAACAGCAATATCGCGATTCAATAAACCGCAATCGCGATAGGCCACAATCCGACCTTTATCAAAGTCGGAAACGTGATGGTAGGCATTTCTCCCCGTTACACGAGGCATCACAACAACGTTTCACCAGGCAACGCCGGTCAACTGCTGTTTGTGTATGAGGCTGCACGATCCGTTACAGCCATGCGGATAAGATGCCTGTCATCTCGACTGCTAGTGATACGAGGCTTTGGGATCCAGCACGGCGTACCGTATTACCCTCCCGAACCCACCGATTCCATATTCTGCTAACAGTCATTGGTTCTCGACCAACGCGAACAGCAATATCGCGATACAATAAACCGCAATCGCGATAGGCCACAATCCGACCTTTAGCAAAGTCGGAAACGTGATGGTAGGCATTTCTCCTCGTTACACGAGGCATCACAACAACGTTTCACCAGCCAACGCCGTCAACTGCTGTTTGTGTATAAGAAATTTTCCTCATGTCAGAACGTTGTAGGTGTCGCCACCGGCGCCAACCTTGTGTGAATGCTCTGAAAAGCTAATCATTTGCATATCACAGCATCTTCTTCCTGTCGATTAAATTTCGGGTCTCTAGCACGTCTTCTTCGTGGTGTAGCAGTTTAATGGCCAGTAGTGTAGTTATCTCCAGTCACTGTTCCTTGAAATACCGGTATATTTGGTCCAAGTACGCCAAATGATGATACTGTCCAGTAAACACTCACACCAGGTTGATTTAGTGGTTGTTCTAATAAAAGATTGTTATTGTCAGTATACCAGTAAGTGCAGTTATGTCGCTTAACTTGTCCTCTTAACTTAAAATTGACCTCATCAGACCACACAACCCGCGCGGGATTAGCCGAGCGGTCTAGGGTGCTGCAGTCTTGGACTGTGCGGCTGGTCCCGGCGGAGGTTCGAGTCCTCCCTCGGACATGGGTGTGTGTGTTTGTCCTTAGGATAATTTAGGTTAAGTAGCCTGTAAGCTTAGGGACTGATGACCTTAGCAGTTAAGTCCCATAAGATTTCACACACATTTGAACATTTTGAGGCCACACAATTTTATTGAATAGGTCAGAATCATGTTTCTGTTAGTCACCCATCAATTCACGAAACTGAAGACGTCGATCTGGATGTTCTTCAGGTAACCCATGTCGTAAACGTAACTTTGAACTTCTGTCTGTGTAACGTTCTTTGCACTGACCTTGTGATAAATCCAGCTCAGTTTCTAATCGTCTGGTTGATTTTCACGGACTTTGGATCGCAGCTAAACATTGTGTAATAAATTGAGGACCAAGAAACGACGGAAAGGCTTTGTCCCACCGTAGCCCTCAATGGTTCACAACCCGACAACAGGCCACAGCAGTCCACCCACCTCACCCCCTCCCCACACAGAACCCACGGTTATTGTGCGGTTCGGTCCTGCGGTTCGGTCCCCAATGGAGCCCCCAGGGAACGTCTCATACCAGACGAGTGTAACCCCAAATGTTTGCGAAGTAGAGTAATTATTGTGTACTTTAAATGCGAACATTTTAGGTTAGGCTTTACTGTGACTGTTATTGACATTAAATGAAACAACAAGTTTACTGTTACCAGTCACTGTTTATTTATCTCCACGACGCGTTTCAGAGGTTTAAACCTCCATCATCAGGTGGATTTACATTTGTTGATTTGACATTAGTGTGTGTGTTGTGTTACGATATTTTGGAGGAACTTGTGGCACTGTCTCCAGTTGTCACAGGTTCCTTTCACTGTCGTAACACATCACATGTGTTCTGTCATATTTTGTTTACAAAATATGACAGTACACATGTGATGTGTTACGACAGTGAAAAGAACAAGTTTCTCCAAAATATCGTAACACAACACACACAAATGTCATATTAACAAATGTAAATCCACCTGATGATGGAGGTTTAAACCTCTGAAACGCGTCGAGGAGATAATTAAACAGTGACTGCTAACAGTAAACTTGTTGTTTCATTTAATTATGGTGTACGCGTACGTGGAGACACTGTTTGTGCAGTAATCGCCGACATAGTGTAACTGAGGCAGAATAAGG
Organism: Schistocerca nitens; assembly: GCF_023898315.1. Lineage (NCBI taxonomy): Eukaryota > Metazoa > Arthropoda > Insecta > Orthoptera > Acrididae > Schistocerca > Schistocerca nitens. The sequence goes on from NC_064615.1 coordinate 966,974,920, forward strand.
GGAACCAGTCCGCATTCGCCGAGGCAGATATAAAACCGCTTTAAAAACCATTCCGAGTGGAAAGCAGCGCGTTAGACCGCGCTGCTAGCACACCCGCAGTTCATTTTCCTCAGTTGTGATGTTGTTAGGCGGCCAAATCTTGGTGCATCCATAAAAAATTCATGTTCTTCAAACCTATCTCGCATGTCGTACACTGCTTGTCTAGACGGTGGTTTTGATCTAAGTGTCTTCCCCATTCATTAAAAACTGTAGTAGCAATACTTTTATAAAACGTTTATAACGCGAAAATCTTTCTTCTTTCGTTAACATCGTGACAATTTGGAAAATTACAGCTGTAATCACTTCTCACTTATCAGACTTTCAACAATTTACTAGTTCTATTATTGTGTTTGTTTTGTTTGTCATTGCACTTGAAACGTCCCCTTAGAAAAATTAATGAATTACTGTGCTGTTAAACCCCTTACGTTATTTGATTTTCAAACAGCTGAGCAGAACTGAACGTACTCAGACATTTCGCTCTTTACTTATTCTGATCAACACTAAACTGACACAACGCAATCTGACTTTCAACAGTCCCTACAAAAGAATGGCCCTGGCTAACAATAACTTATAACTTTCATGAATCACTTACCTCACAAAAATCTTCGTTACTCGAACTACTGCAATACAGCGAGCGCCAATACTTCCAGCTAAATAAAAGATTCTAACTACTGAAGGCACTAACTACTAATAGGCTTAGTCATCAAATGAAAGATTTTGATAGAGAACAAACAATGTATTTACCTTAATAATGTTCAAAAGTCATCATATATATATATATCAGTTCATGATATCCAGTATTACAAATTTACTGTCTCTGATGGGCACACGTCCAGATCGTCCGCTCTCAAAATTCTGCCATCTCTCTCCCCACATCCACCACTGCTGGCGGCTCACCTCCAACTGCGCAACGCTACGCGCTGTTCACATCCAGCCTCCCAACACTACAATAGCAAAAAACAATGCAAACCAGCCACAGACTGCACACAGCACAGCCAGTGATTTTCATACAGAGCGCTACGTGGCGTTACCAATAAAAAAACCTAATCAGCCTACTTACACACTGTATACCAGCTTGACAAAGCGAAATTATCACCATATGGTAATAACAACTTAATGGGTTAAAACGTCCTACTGTGCAACGTCTTGCTGTTACTTTTGTGCCACCCTGTATTGATCTTCTTTGTGAAAACAGTTACATTTCTGGAAAGCTCCTGCACCTTAAATCCCTTCTTTAGTTATCAGCGATAAGAAGCAATAATGCTATACCCATAATGATTTAGAGTCGTCTAGTGAAACGATCGTGCTCCACCTTTTTCATTCATTTATCTCGTCACAAATGGTGACGTAACGCCGTAAGTTTGTCGAGGACCTGACAGAACTGGTATATCCCCAAGACGGGTTAAAGGAGGGTGTAAATCATGGGTGTGCAGCAAGAATACATATTTGTAAATATCCAGTAAACTGCAGTGGGCGTAGTTTTACCGTCAGACTGTAGTCACACTGGATCTGCTCACCACCACGTGACGCAGGGCCATCCCTGGAACAGCTGCGGCATTCTTCCCCATCTGCCCTCCGCCTCCAGTTTTTTCCCCCAGTCGTCCTCTCAGCGTCCTCTCGGCGTCAGCCCGGCGGTCGGAAGCACAAAAAGGCGCTCCAGCTCCAGCTCCAGCCGAAAAAACAGCTGGCCACCAGCCAAGCCGTCGCGGCGTCACGGTCCACCGCCTCCACCGCCTACGCAACACTAGCAGCCGCCCAAACACGACAGCCTTCTTCCAAAACGCACGCAGTCGACTCGAACTCTGCCTGTTTACAGAGCTCACAGAACAAAATATAATAAACCTTTCATGTCTTCATCTACATGCCTATTCAGCATACCGCGGCGTAAGGCTCGTTGGAAGAAGTTTGCAACAACAACTTTGTGTATGAAGCGTGCGAATAAAGACTGTCTTCGTGCTCCCACACGCGTCCTTATTCGACGAACCTAAAACATTACGACCACTGGAATGAATGTTCACTCTGCAGTGGAGGGTGCGCTGGTATGAAACTTCGTAGCAGGTTAAAACTATATGCTGGACCGACACTCGAGACCTTTGCCTTTCGCTGGCATGTAGTCTACTAGTAGAGCAATTGCAAGCGAAAGGCAAAGGTCTCGAGTTTGAGTCTCGGTCCGGCACCCAGTTTTAACTTGCCAGGATGTTTCATTATGATCGCTACCCACTGAAAGGTTGAATGCCGCCTGGTGCGGCTGTGGGCACGTGACGCGTTAATGAAAGTATGCAGGGTGAGTCAAGAGGAAAGGTAGATGGTTTGAGGGGCGATAGTACTCCAAATGAACATATGTCTCTTCCCTAACCGTATAAACAAATATAGCTGTTCGAAAATCACGGGCCTCAGTTATATGTCCTTCTTCACCAGCGCTCAGATGTGAATACAACCAAAACGACATTAGGTTTCGTAGTACACGTCGGGTGCGAGATTATTAATGACCATCTCACCGGTGCGGTTGTTTTAAATAACCGTCTTAGCAGAGTATGCCGTCTTGATTCCTTCGAAATATGTTACCAAAATAGCTGAAAGATATTCCCTTTGGCAAGACTTGTAATGATCTTTCAGCACGGCGGAGCGACTGCACATTTCGTACTGCCAGTGACACAGTAATTCACTGAAACATGTCTTGGACATTGGATCGATCCCCGTGGAGTCATTTCTTGACCACCGAAGTCACCCGATCTTACTCCTGTTTGGGGGGTTGACTTAGGAGAGAAGTCTAGCAGTGCAGAGTGGATACGAAGGAGGAACTTCTCGCTCGTGTTGTACATACGTGTGCTCAAGTGAAGGACCGTACGAACGAGATCAGATCTACAACAAAGCAGCTGTCTACAAGAGCTGCAAAATGTGTTCCAGTTGACGGTGGACTTCTTGAACGTCTTTTTTGAGGAAATATACACAAGTCAACGAAACATTAGATCACAACGTTTCATTTACCATCTCCTGTATTTGTGCTGTACCCCACTTTGTTTCGTTAGTTTCCTCGAAAACTGTTAAGAACAGGACTATGTTACGTATGTTCATATGACGTTATTTGTTCATAATCACTATCACTATCGCCCTTCAAAGCATGTATTTTCCTTCTGACTCACCCCGTATAGGCGAATGGGAATCATTCCAACTACGGTAAGGGCCGCGAATGGAAAGAACCCACTGACAAATTACGCTGACAAAGCGACATATTGTTATGGCTCGGTGTCTAGGAAAAACCTACTCAGATATGGCGAGGCTGATCGACTCTTCGTGTGTTGCTGTCGCGATCATCTACAGGTGTTGGACAGAAATATGGGAACACCGCGAGAAATGCGAGCCTAACCATGAATGCAGATGCTAGTCAACCCTGCAGGTTGCGCTGTTGTATTTGACCACGAGCTGCACGTGTGTAATTTTCTCAGTATGTTGTAGCCTCGGTAGTGGTGTGAAAAGTGCTTTGTGTAGTTGTTAATGCATTACGTTGGAGCCACGTGAATTCGAACGTGGATAAATTGTTGGTGTTCGAAGGTAGCCGAAGTGTTTGTTGTTTCCGGAGGCACAGTATTGACCAGCTTTACGCCTCATAGAGGGAAAGCGGGGAAAACATCATGCGCAAAGTCCCAACGCGGATGAAAGTGTGTGTTGAGCTAGCATGACAAACGTCCATTCACAAGAGTTGTACCGAAAAATGAGAGAACGACAGCTTGAGAGGTCACTGCAGAACTGAATGTATCACTAGCGAACCTTGTCAGCACCAAAACAACCCGAAGGGAGCTCCGTAAGCTGGGAACTGCAGGGCTAGCTGGAATTGCATAACCACTGATCAGTGACGAAACCGTCCCGTAACAGGAAAACGTGGTGCCAAGGCCAAAAGAAACATGTACTATGGAGCAATGGCAGAGAGTCATTTCGTCGAACGAGTCTAGCTGCACGTTGTTTCCAACCTCTGGCCGAGTTTACGTCGCGAGAGTGAAACATGGCGGGCTGATTTGGGCAGCCATATTGAAATCCCTGGGATAGCTGGACAGAGCGGATGAGTTTATATTTGTGGAAAGGGGCCAAAATAAGTTACTGTCAGTTGCACTCAACTTATAAAGTTTATTTCTATAAAGAGACAATCATACATGCAAGAATCAAAAACTCTCAATGTTTTAACGAAAAACTGATTTAATTTAAGTCGGCTGAAGGCCACATCGAAAATCTAAGGCACAAAGCCTATGCAAGGAATGAGGTACAGGAGTTCTTCTGGAGGTTTCACTTCTTTAGAAAAAATTTGTTATCTTCAATATAAATAGGCTGAAAGCCCTAGCTTAAATTTTTTCCATAGAACTCGGCTGAAGGCCTCGCATTAATCAAGAACAATGTTATGGCTCAAGGCCGAGACAAAGATTTTCAATGTTTAATCTAAATAGCCCCCCCATGAACCATGGACCTTGGCGTTGGTGGGGAGGCTTGCGTGCCTCATCGATACAGATAGACGTACCGTAGGTGCAACCACAACGGAGGGGTATGTGTTGAGAGGCCAGACAAACGTGTGGTTCCTGAAGAGGGGCACCAGCCTTTTCAATAGTTGCAGGGGCAACAGTCTGGATGATTGACTCATTTGGCCTTGTAACACTAACCAAAATAGCCTTGCTGTTCTGGCATTGCGAACAGCTCAAAGCAAGGGGAAACTACAGCCGTAATTCTCCCAAGGGCATGCAGCTTTACTGTATGATTAAATGATGATGGCGTCCTCTTGGGTAAAATATTCCGGAGGTAAAATAGTCCCCCATTCGGATCTCCGAGCGGGAACTACTCAAGAGGACGTCGTTATCAGGAGAATGAAAACTGGCGTTCTACGGATCGGAGCGTGGAATGTCAGATCCCATAATCGGGCAGGTAGGTTAGAAAATCTAAAAAGGGCAATGGATAGGTTAAAGTTAGATAAGGTGGGAATTAGTGAAGTTCGGTGGCAGGAGGAACAAGACTTTTTGGTCAGGTGAATACAGGGTTATAAATACAAAGTCAAATAGGGGTAATGCAGGAGTAGGTTTAATAATGAATAAAAAAATAGGAGTACGGGTAAGCTACTACAAACAGCGTAGTGAACGCATTATTGTGGCCAAGATAGACACGAAGCCCACGCCTACTACAGTAGTACAAGTTTATATGCCAACTATCTCTGCAGATGACGAAGAAATTGATGAAATGTATGAGGAGATAAAAGAAATTATTCAAATAGTGAAGGGAGACGAAAATTTAATAGTCATGGGTGACTGGAATTCAAGCGTAGGAAAAGGGAGAGAAGGAAACATAATAGGTGAATATGGATTGGGGCTAAGAAATGAAAGAGGAAGCCGTCTGGTAGAATTTTGCGCAGAGCATAACTTAATCATAGCTAATACTTGGTTTAATAATCATAAAAGAAGGTTGTATACATGGAAGAACCCTGAAGATACTAAAAGGTATCAGATAGATTACATAATGGTAAGACAGAGATTTAGGAACCAGGTTTTAAAATGTAAGACATTTCCAGGGGCAGATGTGGACTCTGACCACAATCTATTGGTTATGAACTGTAGATTAAAACTGAAGAAACTGCAAAAAGGTGGGAATTTAAGGAGATGGGACCTGGATAAACTGAAAGAACCAGAGGCTGTACAGAGTTTCAGGGAGAGCATAAGGGAACAACTGACAGGAATGGGGGAAAGAAATACAATAGAAGAAGAATGGGTAACTTTGAGGGATAAAATAGTGAAGGCAGCAGACGATCAAATAGGTAAAAAAACGAGGGCTAGTAGAAACCCTTTGGTAACAGAAGATTTATTGAATTTAATTGATGAAAGGAGACAATATAAAAATGCAGTAATTGAAGCAGGCAAAAAGGAATACAAACGTCTCAGTAATGAGATCGACAGGAAGTGCAAAATGGCTAAGCAGGGATGGCTAGAGGACAAATGTAAGGATGTAGAGGCTTATCTCACTAGGGGTAAGATAGATACTGCCTACAGGAAAATTAAAGAGACCTTTGGAGAAAAGAGAGTCACTTGCATGAATATCAGGAGCTCAGATGGAAACCCAGTTCTAAGCAAAGAAGGGAAAGCAGAAAGGTGGAAGGAGTCTGTATAAGGTCTATACAAGGGCGATGTTCTTGAGGACAATATTATGGAAATGGAAGAGGCTGTAGATGAAGATGAAATGGGAGATATGATACAGCGTGAAGAGTTTGACAGAGCACTGAAAGACCTAAGTCGAAACAAGGCCCCGGAAACATACAACATTCCATTAGAACTACTGATAGCCTTGGGAGAGCCAGCCCTCACAAAACTCTACCATCTGGTGAGCAAGATGTATGAGACAGGCGAAATACCCTCAGACTTCAAGAAGAATAATTCCAATCCCAAAGAAAGCAGGTGTTGACAGATGTGAAAATTACCGAACTATCAGTTTAATAAGTCACAGCTGCGAAATACTAACACGAATTCTTTACAGACGAATGGAAAAACTGATAGAAGCCGACCTCGGGGAAGATCAGTTTGGATTCCGTAGAAATATTGGAACACGTGAGGCAATACTGACCCTACGACTTATCTTAGAAGAAAGATTAAGGAAAGGCAAACCTACGTTTCTAGCATTTGTAGACTTAGAGGAAGCTTTTGACAATGTTGATTGGAATACTCTCTTTCAAATTCTGAAGGTGGCAGGGGTAAAATACATGTACGAAAGGCTATTTACAATTTGTACAGAAACCAGATGGCAGTTACAAGAGTCGAGGGGTACGAAATGGAAGCAATGGTTGGGAAGGGAGTGAGACAGGGTTGTAGCCTCTCCCCGATGTTATTCAATCTGTATATTGAGCAAGCAATAAAGGAAACAAAAGAAAAGTTCGGAGTAGGAATTAAAATCCATGGAGAAGAAATAAAAACTTTGAGGTTCGTCGATGACATTGTAATTCTGTCAGAGACAGCAAAGGACTTCATTAATGAAGGAATGAATTAAATTAAGTTAAACACGACACAGGTATACGGCTGCAGTTCTATCTGACTTCAATGCACACACGTTGTTGCTCACGGGAATCTCCCAGAAGGCGAAAACCAGGATCAAACGAAGAGATGTGATAGCAGTTGAGGCTTGATAGTATGTTAAGTTAGCACTCAACTGCAGTGTCCAGGATCGTTGATCGACGATCTTCGTAACCCTCGTGAGAAGCATCTCACAACTCCAACCATGCGTGCACGCTGCCAGCGACTCCAGCCTGACTGCGCGCCACGGAGATTACCTCGCTGCTCCAGGAAAATGCCGGGATGGTTCCTCTGAAAGGGCACGGCCGACTTCCTTCCCCATCCTTCCCTAATCCGATGAGACCGATGACCACACCGTCTGGTCTCCTTCCCCAAACAACCAAACAACCTACCTCGCTGCTCTGCCCCAACCGACCGACTGCCCAACACCCGGAAATGATCAAAAGATCGATACTCGTCGGCCGATGAGATGACCAACCGAACGACCAACCAACGGTCGTTGCCGCTCCAGTCTTCTTCAGTCGGACAGTACATGTGTGTCGCCAGCGGTCGGCAAGTACTGGCTGTCCGCACCACGCCGACGCTCGGCGCCCGACGCTGCGTCCTCCCCGACTGCTGTTCCGTGCCCCAACTGCACTGCTGGTCCGTCTCCAACTGAACTGCAGACACACGAAGACCCGGAAATACTACCGGTCGCTGTAGAGATGGTACGACAGTACACTTATCGATAAGCGCTGCTACTGCCACTCACGGGCAGGTACAGCAGGAAGGTAGTGACGCCAATAAATGGAATAAGAAAACGAGCCAGCAGTACTAAGAAAAGATGACAAACAATAAATGGCATGAACACGAGCCATGCACGGCTCACATATAATGGTATTCCACATGCCACACGGTTTCTCTGCAAGATCGGATTACTGCCATGCATTATGTGACCATTCCACTTATCGGGTTCATCCCCAACGGTGGTGCTGTGTTCCAGTCGATTGGGCCCCTGTTCACACAGCACGCATTATCCAACAGTGTTTTTTTGAGCACGAGTATGAACTGTCGCATCTGCACTGGCTGCCACCATCACCAGAGCTCTCAATACTATTGAAACCTTGTGGTCTGTTTTGGAGAGAAGTGTGCATGGTTGCTATTCACCTCGACCAACGTTAACTGAACTTGGCATTATTTTGGTGGAAGAATGGGGTAAGAATCCCCTTAAAATCTCATGGGACCTGTATTTAGCCACTCCGGGACGACTGGAAGCTGTTTTGAATCCTAACGGTTTTCCGACACCGTTTAAGGGTTGTGAAACGTGGTAGTCAAGGTAAGGCAGGATTCGGTTACGATTGTAGACGGGGCCGTAATCAGTTACTATTGGTTCCTTTTTGCAATTACACACATTTATTTTATAACGGTAATTCCAGACTCAGCAATAAATAAAGATATCACACGTTATTAATGAAAGAATAAACAACTGTGTAATTGATAATGCTTCCAGTGCGTTACAATTTACCAAATGAGCATAAAATACAGACACAGCAAATAATGTTTTAAAAACAAGCCAGTGTGATCCCAATTAGAATTTTAAGGCAAGTAACCAAAGTCACGGCTGAGGGCCTTTAACGCCAAGAACGGCAATTGTAAAAAAAATTAACTAACATACTGTAAAACAGCAATGCAATGCCAAAGGTTAATTTAATAAGACAGGCAACTGATCACCAAACGAGTGAGACAAAATGATGGTAAACTTGGTAGCACAACCATTTAAACCTGCTGTAACGCCAATAATGGCAATTATATAAAAAATTTTAAAAAACACACAGTAAAACAGCAAATACAACAGCAAAGGTTAATTGAAAAGGACAAGCAACTTATCACCAAACAGGTGAGGCAAAATGATGGTGAACTTGGCAGCACAATCATTAAATCTGCTGTAACGCCAAGAATGGCTATTATATAAAAAACTTTAGAAATAGACAATAAAACAGCAAATACAATAATAAAACACAAGGGCCAGTCACCGACGGTGCACCAGGAATCGACCTCTGAGTACGTGCCGACCGGGGTTGACGAACGGTTCCAGGCGCTACAGTCTGGAACCGCGTGACCGCTACGGTCGCAGGTTCGCATCCTGCCTCGGGCATGGATGTGTGTGATGTCCTTAGGTTAGTTAGGTTTAAGTAGTTCTAAGTTCTAGGGGACTGATGACCTCAGAAGTTAAGTCGCATAGCGCTCAGAGCCATTTGAACCACTTTTTTTCCTGAGTAGGTCGCGAGCAATGACACAGGAAGTCAAGAGTTGCATTCACTTCACAAGATGGTAACTCAGACTAGTGGCAGTCTAACGAATGACTAATGATAATCTTGCTGAGGCTACCTGCCGTCCAATAAACCAAATGCAAAGATGTAAAAATACGCCAAAGCCAGAACCAGCGGTCTGGACTCCGTCCACAGAATACTGTGCTTAGAGCGCCTGGAAAGGAATCGCTACCACCAGAGTAGAAGAATGGCCAACCAACCTACACTCAAGAAAGCTGTCAAAACTACATGCCTCACCAGACAGCAGCAGCAAGGCGAGGAAACCTACACTGCCGTTACGTACACTAACCCCCAGGGCAGGTAACTGGGGCGTTAGCGGCCACGAGACAAGAAAAATACCGCTGGTTGAACTTAACAAGTAGTAACGAGCTGAACGCAATAAATAGTAATCAGAAGTCCAGGAAGGCTAGTCAGATCCGCCTTCCCCAAGCACTCCACTCGCTGCTCTCCACCTCAGCAACGCTACAAGCAGCAATGCGAACCTAAGTCACTGGAGAATCGCAAGAGATCACAATGGTGGAGGTTTCTCTGCTCGAATCCAAATGTACTCAACTTAAAACTCGCAGAATCCGGTTTACGACGAGGTCGTACACCCTTGTGACTACAGGCCTTTTATTTGGCAGTCCATGTGCGCCGCCAGCAGTCCCGGCATGTTCTCGCACTGTGCGGACCTGGCTCCTCCTGAGTGCCCAACCGAATTGCTCACCGACTCGACCCGGAAGCACCATGACGTCGCCCAAAAGATAGGGCCATAGTTACTATCAATCGATAACCGCCGCTGCTGCCACTAGCGGACAGGCAACACTTGTGAAACCAAGTGGCACCAGTCAACACGAGAAGAAGACAAACAACTGCAACCATGTCAACTAAACGATACAGTCTGGCCTCCAACAGAGGACGGAAACCTACGAACAGCACCAACGCGAGCTGCAGCACGGCTCAGCTTGATAATGTGTTTTGTTTATCGTGTTTCCATACTTTTGCCCTCCGTCTGCAAAGCGGTTGAAGGACTGTGAACAACGAGTAGGCAAGAAGATGGGCACCCACGCTTAATCACAAGAAGTGGAACTCACAGACTTGTCACTTTCCTGGAAAGCGGATAGGTATCCATTTGTTACTTATCTGATGACAGAGCACAATGCTGGTAGAGGCACAGGTGTTCCAGGGCAGACCACTGAGTCCGCTGCAGATGACCCTTACATTTTCATATGTTGAGACAACGACATCAACACTTACCATTTCAGTGGGTACTGGATCATGGATACTGATCCGTGGATCAAAAGAAAAGTGTCACTTAGTCGAATGAATCACATTTCCTGTTACACCAAGTCTATGGTCGTGCCCTGATACGCCATCGTCAAGGCGAATGCCTGTTCGGAACATGCCTCAAATGCAGGTCTGTGGGACATTAATCTTGGACACAGGAGTATGAGACTCTCACCTTCACTTCCAGGGCCTATGGTAGAAATCGAAGGCACCATGGCAGTAGTGGACAACGTGAACTTTATTGCCGACCGCCTGCATCCCTCCATGTTTGATGTATTCCCTTCTGGCGATGGTATCTTCCAGCAGAATAAGAGTAAAATCGACGAAAAACAGTTACTCTGTAATGTATTACACTATGGTGAATGCCGTGGCCTTCTCCATCAGACATCAGGGCGCCTAGAGTATCAGCAACCAAACTGACAGCCTGCAGCCGCGGGTTGCCCGTTTCGCAGGCACACCAAAGCACTACACAACCGACAGGCAATATTGATGAACGGCCACAACAACGACCACAACAACAACAACACAGCAAAAACACCAACGGCCAACAGGGGCCACTACCGGCCCACATAAACATAAGGAAGAGATCGCTGCAGATCCCAGAACTATTTTCACACGTCAAACCACGCGATAGAAAATAGTTCCAAGGTACTCATCCGCCGAAGCGCTATAAATGCCGGCGCTCGGCCGCACATCGGCAGTTCGTCGACCGCCAGCAGACATGGGTAGCTGCCGCCCCAGCAGCCTGGCTTGGATCTTCTCGCTGATCTCTGGATTAGGCTTGGTATATTGGAGAAGTCTCTGGCGGAGACTAGTAGGAAATTATTTCTGTTGTTTTCTATATTATTCTTGTATGTAGTTGTAATTCGAAGACGGATCATTGTTTTGTGTTGATGTTCTACTTGGAGAATTTGTTTTGGTTAATTGAACAGTCCAATAAATTGTTTTCGGGCTTTGATAGTTTCTTCTGCTTACGCAGACATAGCAGTGAGTGCCTTCCATTTCATGTCAGCAGTTCCTGTCCTTCTCGGTAGTTGCACTGCTGCGTTCTGTCATTATTCTCTCGGTACCTTTGAGAACAGTAGAAGTGCACGGACTACGTGACGCCGGCAGTGGTCGTGAAGCTGCTAGAAGCACACATCGCCTGTCGCCGGAAAGACGCAGCGTTCCCAGGGAGACGGGATGCCGCCGCACTCTCTGATCCAAGGAAGCGTGGGCAGCCTCCGTCCCTTACGGCGTCGTAAATGTCGTCCCACGCCGCGGCATGTGTGCCTTAATGTCTGGCCGGATGATAATCAAATAACTTCCACACGGCGTGTAATATCCGCGTTGCTTTGTTCATACAAAGGTGTACATAGCTCATTGTCTCATACGTGTATGCTGTTGGCGCAGTGACTTACATTCCTACTCCTTTACTGCCACGAATGTACACTGATGGAAAAAACGCAACACCAGAAGATAATTAATGAAGAATAATGAATTTTCGGCAGTACATTTGTCTAGGTAACATTGGGCCGTGCACGGCTCGTGTTCATGCCATTTATTGTTTGTCATCTTCTATTTCGGTACTCCCGCCTCGTTTTTTTTTATTCCATTTCCTAGCGTCACTAACTTCCTGCCTTACTTGTCCGTGAGCCGCAGCAGCAGCGCGTGTCGATAAGTGCACTGTCGTACCATCTCTGGAGCGACCGATAGTATTTCCGGGTCGTCGTGTGTCTGGCAGTCGTATGGAGACGGACCAGCAGTGAAGTCGGGGACCGAGCGCCGGTGAGGCGCCGACAGCCAGTGCTCACCGACCGCTGGCGACACACACGAACTGTCCGACGTGGGGAGATTGGAGCGGGACGACAGTTGGTTGGTCGTTCGGTTGGTCGTCTCATCAGCCGACATATATGTGGTCCTTTCACCGTTTCCGGGCCTAGGAGTTGGTTGCTTGGCGTGGAGCAGCGAGGAAGTCTCCGTGGCTCGTGTCTGGCCGGAACCGCTGGAAGCGTCCACGCGCGGTCAGAGTGTGAGGGGCTGTTCCCATTGCTACGAGGTCCGTGGCTCACCGATCCAGGACACTAAAGTTGAGTCTTAACTTAACCTACCAGCCAGCCCCAACTGCTCACATTGCGTCGTTTCAATTTCCTTGTGGGCTTTTGGGACATCCCTGCGAGCAACAACGTGTGTTTTCGAGTTGGCGAAATTCTAGCCGCCCTCCTATAGAGTTTAACTTAACTTGATTATCTTGAATTGAAGTGCACCAGCGGAATCTTCTGCCTTATGGCCGTTAACCTTCCAGTTACCTGCCCTGGCCTGTTGACGTAAATTCAGGCACTGCATTTTCCTCGTCGTGTTGTGGCTGTCCAGCGCTGCGTGTAGTTTGACAGTTGAAGGTGTAATTCGTTGTGGGCACCGATACCTTCTGCGTGTTCCATTGAACTCCCTGTTGTGTGCTGGTCGGGTGGAGCGGAAGTTATCCTGTCGCTTGGTCCGCTGACTGTCTGTCGGTTGGGTTACCGTCGGATTGAGAATTGTTGGGCCGACTGCCTGTCTCACCTAAGCAAGCGTTAGTGTTTGAATTCCAGGCCGACCCTTGGAAACTTCTGAGCGCCGTTTGATGTGCTGCCTTTTCATATTTGTCCTTGTTGTTTGTTTGCGTATGGCTTCTAGCCGATTTTAAATTAGTTTTGGCCTCAAGGCGTGAGATTGTTTGGGCCTTCAGCCTAATTGAGAGAAGTGATTTAAGATAAGGCTTTCTGCCTTTTAAATTCAAGTTCCTATTTTTGAGTCTTAAGTGATTGGTCTTCAGCTGGTTTTTAATTAAAGTTGTTTTGTCCTTGAAGCGTGAGATTGAATGGTGCATTTAGCTGGGAATTAAGTTCTAAAATTGATGTTTGGCTTGCTCTGCTTTTAATGTTTTCTTTACTCTTGTAATGTTGTCAAATGAATAAAGTAGTATGTTTCAGCGTAACTGACAGACACTCATTTTGGCCCTTTTCCACAAATTAAACTATCTGTCCTGTCCTGCGGCTATAGCAGGGGATCTCAAACATATTTAAGTGATTAACAGTGCAAGATCACAGATAAATGTAAGCGTGAGATAAGCCACTGGAAATATGAAATGATGCTACATTAACAATCGTTGTAACCACCAGCATTTTGAATGCAAGCATGCAAACATGCATCCATTGCGTTCTACAGTGGCTAGATGTAAGTTTGTGAGCTGGAGTACCACGCCTGTTGCACTTGGTCGGTCAATACAAGAACGTTCAAAGCTCTTTGTGGATGATGCTGGAGTTTTTGTCCGATGATGACACATATGTGCTGGATTGGAGGCAGATTTGATTGTGTAGCAGCCAAGGCAATATATCAACATGTTGAGTGCAACAGCGTTATGTGGGCGAGTGTTATCCTATTAGAAAATACTCCCTGGAGAGCTGTCCATGAATGGCAGCACAACAGCTTGTATCACCAGACTGACACATAGATTTGCAGTCAGGATGCATCGGATAACCACGGGAGTGGTTCTGCTGTGAGACGAAATCGCACCCCAGACCATACTTCCCGGTGTGTCTAGCTCGCTGGCAGGTTTGTTGCAGGCCCTCACCTGGCCTCCTTCAAACCAACACACAGCCATCACTGACACCGAGGGAGAACCAGCTTTCATCATAAAACACAACAGACCTCCTTCCTGCCCTCCAATGAGCTCTTGTTTGACACCACTGAAGTCACGAATTACGGAGGTTTGGGGTCACTAGAATGACGCTACGGAGCGTCTGGCTCGTAGCTGTACTTGAAGTAGCCATTTGTAACAGCTCGTTGTATTACTATGGTGCCAAATGCTGCTCAGGCTGCTACTGCAGATGCAATACGATAAGCCAGAGCCATTCGCCGAACAAGATGGTCTTCTCAGTCGGTAGTGCCATGTGGCCGCCTGGAGCCCGGGCTTTTTGCGACTAACCAACACACAGTCATCATAAAACACCACTGCCAGCAATCGTGTACAGTGGCTACATTCCCATCAATTCTTTCTGCAGTATCGCAGAAGTAACATCCATCTTCTCTTAGCCCTATTACACGACCACGTTCAAACTCAGTGAGGTGTTGATAACGGTTTTCTTTTTTTCGCCTTACAAGCATTCTTGACTAACATCAAATCACCACGTCCAATCTCAAAGGTAACTAACGCCCACAACCGTTACAGCGAATATTTAAAGCAAACTTGATTTGCATGCTCATCGTGGCGCCATCAGCGCCACTCTTATGCGACTGGCGTGAAATTTGTATAGACGATCTTTCAGATGTAGAAACGTGCCTCCTCCATGGTGTTGCAAATTTTTTTCTCTTTGGCATTTCTTTCGTCACTGTCCCAAGTAATGTAAAAGTGACAACAAATCCGTATACTTTATGTATTCGGTATTGTCGAAACACATACCCGTTACAAACTACAGTATTCGTTACTCGTTCCTTTTGAGACTTCCTTATTTAATTGTGTGTGTACTTAAATTGCTGAATGACTGAGATGAGTAAAACGGAACGTACTGAACCTACTTTCTCTTTACTTATTCTTATCATGTCAACAATGACCCACAATATTCTAGCGCAACGCAATCTGACTGCTCAAAAAAAAAAAAAAAGACTTCAAATAACAAGCTTGTTTGTGTGGCCATCCTCCGCAGCAAGCATATAATTACTTGTTCTGTGCCAGCCGCTGGTGGCCGAGCGGTTCTGGCGCATGGATGTGTGTGATGTCCTTAGGTTAGTTAGGTTTAAGTAGTTCTAAGTTCTAGGGGACTTACGACCTCAGCTGTTGAGTCCCATAGTGCTCAGAGCCATTTGAACTTGTTCTGTAAATAAAACCGCCTTTTCCTGCTGCTAGTTACTTTATTTGTCCCATACGCGTTTCGCCTTCTCAGGTTCTAAGGCATCATCAGTGGGATCTATAACGATACAGTTTTGTTAGTCACAGGATAATCAAACAGTTCACTTCGCAATTTTTTGTAAAAAACGTGATTACTTACGGTTTGCTGATCTGCATTTCCTCACATCTGGTCTGGACGTCGCACTACCATTTTTATCACTGCCATATAATCACATCTTTGTGTTCTCGCCTTCCACACACTGTTCATGTTTCTAACTCTTTTTGTGGACTATTGTTCTTTAGTCACTTGATACAACTATTTCGTCGTACACTGCTTTTCACAGCGTAAATATTGCGACTGCATTACGTGTTTCATCTTCTTTGCTATGTTTACCTATTTGTTGCCAACCTAACGAAGTACATGTTCTTTACTAACTTCTATTTATGATGTTTATATCGTGTGTGTGTGTGTGTGTGTGTGTGTGTGTGTGTGTGTGTGTGTGTGTGTGTGTGTGTGTGTTTGAGTGAGAGAGAGAGGGGGATAGAACAGACTTTAGTTGGTGGGGGGGGGGGGGGGGGGGGTGTACTAGCTGTTAGCGATTGTCTGAAAACTTTGGTGACATCTGTTTTGACTTTTAGTTTCAATATTCTGTGGAGGAGTTCATGGATGAGTGAGTGTAAAGATGTTGGGTTCTGTTCTTATTACATTACTTCAAATAATTAATTCAACAAAATGGCCCTTACTAAAAAGATATCTTAACAATAACCTATACATTTCATTAAGCACTTACCTCACAAAAATCTTCATTACGCGAACTTCTGCAACACAGCGAACGTCAGTACTGCCAGCTAAATAAAAGATTCTAACTACTGAAGGCACTAACTACTAATAGGCATGTGGTTAGCAAAGGAAAGATTTTGTTTCAAACCAAATAATCTATTTCTTATCTTAATAATGTGACATCCAGTTCAGACACGAATATACACATCGTCATTGACACCTAGTACAAAGGTATATAATCATGAATAATATTCAATCTCCAAGTCGAACATGTACAGATCGTTACCCTACGCTAACACTTCAGACCTCTACCCTCCATCAATGCTAACTTCTCACATCTAACATCCATCACTGCTGACTGTTCACCTCCAAATGCCCAACATTACTTCCATCAACACTACTGGCGATTAACTTCCAACAATGAGTTCAACCAGCCACAGAGTCTCTTACAAAGAAAGTGCAGTCAGAGATCCAATGCAAAACGCTACACAGCGCTGCCAACACAGAAGCAGCCCACTTACACTTTCGTTACTGAGCGTCATTACTGATGTAGTCCGCCCCCGGTAGCTGAATGGTCAGCGCGATAGACTGTCAATCCAAAGGGCCCGGGTTCGATTCCCGGCTGGGTCGGAGATTTTCTCCACTCAGGGACTGGGTGTTGTGTTGTCCTAATCATCATCATTTCATCCCCATCGACACGCAAGTCGCCGAAGTGGCGTCAAATCGAAAGACTTGCACCAGGCGAACGGTCTACCCGACGGGAGGCCCTCGTCACACGACATTATTATTATTATTACTGATGTAGCCATTTCGTTGAAATACTTCTTACTGTCATAGCAAGTTGTGGGTATAAAAGTGCTCGTGAATTTGCCATTAGAGGGCAACATTCCTTTCTCTTCCATTTATGACAAGACTCTATCGCTCTGCTGGTGTAAATGCTAACAGTTGAAATTGCAGGACTCGAATTAGTCGTCACATCAAAATGCTTCCTATAGTTAGGTGAGGAGCGGAGCTGACAGTCCTCTTAACTCTGTGTAAGATCTTGATGCGCTCTGTCTATTAGGATATGGCAACGCTTCAGAATCGACAAGGCGTAAACTCTGCGTCCTACATTATAGGGTTCTTTGTCTTGTCCTTGAAATCAAACTAACATCCACCACTGCGCTGTTAGTGGAATCGTCCACAATGCCCCTCACCATTGGTCAACAGATATTGTTCTATAATTTTCACTTTAGTCGCTCTTCAATATTTGATTGCACCTCCCTCAAAGAAGTGATTCACTTCTGGGGTCTCAAGTACCTGACTGATGAAGGACGGACCGAGCTCCTTTAGTAATTCGCAGCTATGAGAAATAGCGGTATATTTTTACCGCTAGTCCTACAAGACTCGAAACTCCCTTGCTTTCACTCTCCGTTTGGTACTTTTTTCACTTCAGGCCCGATGTCGTACTTACCATCCGATTTCAAAATTGGGACCAATGTTAATTACGACCAGGAGCACTTCTTTACCGGACATTGGTCACAGTACGCTTGCGTGTATACGGATGGCTCTAAAAGTGAGGCATGTATGGGATACGCCTTCTTCAGCCCCTCTAGCGACACATACCAAACTTTTTACTGCCGCCTGAATCGTCTGTCTACATGGCGGGGTTACTGTCCATCAGGGAGGATATTTATTGTGGCACGCAGACTTTCCGGCTCATACTGATCCTCACGGACTCCCAAAGTGTGTTGCAGGAATTACAACATCCAGTGTTTGATAAACAGACTAATAGACATATCTTGGATTTGTTGGATGTCGTAATAGATGCGCGGACATTGAATATTAATGTCCGTTTACATTGGATAAAAGGGCATGATAGCATTCTCCGAAAGAACTTGCCCCCCTTCTAACAGCCGTGTACCGCAAGTCTCTAGAGGACCGGAAGGTTCCAAATGATTGGAAAACAGCACAGGTAGTTCCAGTTTTCAAGAAGGGTCGTCGAGCAGATGCGCAAAACTATAGGCCTATATCTCTGACATCGATCTGTTGTAGAATTTTAGAACATGTTTTTTGCTCGTGTATCATGTCATTTCTGGAAACCCAGAATATACTCTGTAGGAATCAACATGGATTCCGGAAACAGCGATCGTGTGAGACCCAACTCGCTTTATTTGTTCATGAGACCCAGAAAATATCAGATACAGGCTCCCAGGTAGATGCAATTTTCCTTGAGTTCTGGAAGGCGTTCGATACCGCTCCGCACTGTCGCCTGATAAACAAAGTAAGAGCCTACGGAATATCAGACCAGCTGTGTGGCTGGATTGAAGAGTTTTTGGCAAACAGAACACAGCATGTCGTTCTCAATGAAGAGACGTCTACAGGCGTTAAAGTAACCTCCGGCGTGCCACAGGGGAGTGTTATGGGACCATTGCTTTTCACAATATATATAAATGACCTAGTAGATAGTGTCGGAAGTTCCATGCGGCTTTTCGCGGATGATGCTGTAGTATACAGAGAAGTAAAATATCTGGAAGCATGCGTGCGGAACGATTTGAAATGGAATGATCATATAAAACTAATTGTTGGTAAGGCGGGTGCCAGGTTGAGATTCATTGGGAGAGTCCTTAGAAAATGTAGTCCAACAACAAAGGAGGTGGCTTACAAAACACTCGTTCGACCTATACTTGAGTATTGCTCATCAGCGTGGGATCCGTACCAGGTCGGGTTGACAGAGGAGATAGAGAAGATCCAAAGAAGAGCGGCGCGTTTCGTCACAGGGTTATTTGGTAAGCGTTACGGAGATGTTTAGCAAACTCAAGTGGCAGACTCTGCAAGAGAGGCGCTCTGCACCGCGGTGTAGCTTGCTGTCCAGGTTTCGAGATGGTGCGTTTCTGGATGAGGTATCGAATATATTGCTTCCCCTTACTTTTACCTCCCGAGGAGATCACGAATGTAAAATTAGAGAGATTCGAGCGCGCACGGAGGCTTTCCGGTAGTCGTTCTTCCCGCGAACCATACGCGACTGGAACAGGAAAGGAAGGTAATTACAGTGGCACGTAAAGTGCCCTCCGCCACACGCCGTTGGGTGGCTTGCTGAGTTTAAATGTAGATGTAGATGTAGAACACTGTTGACCTCCTAGGTAAGAGGAGCATTACAGGACAATTCCGCACAACACCAATCCCTTACACGGATTTCAACTCGACGGTCAAGATAGCTGCTTTCACGACTGGAAGTGTGAACGGCACGTATCGCAGCACTATAAGGGCGGCCACTTGGTGGCCATACAGGCGAACGTCTCTGTCATGGTACACTTATGTGAAGTTTAATAGACGTTTTATGACCTCTCTCATTCGCATGAGTTTGTGTCACGTATGCCGTTTGAAAATCATTGCTTCTGGACACTTTGATCAGGACACTACGGCGGAGGCAGATCTGAACCACGTCGCATTGGCGTGTACCTAGTACTCGGCTGCACAGGTGGTCTTGAACAAAACATTGGTAATGGGTTGCAAGGGGCTGCCCCCCCTCCCACAAGTGTAGCTGCTTTGCTTCACTGGTTCGACACGGATAGGTATCATTTGCTTGCGAAATACTTAAAAGACACCGGTACCCAGCTTTGATCTATAAGTATTCATTCAGCCCGGCTGGAAGACTGGGAAGTCTGTTTGTGTTTTTACTTTTCATTAAGAACTTATCTTTTTAAACGACGCTGTTGTCCAGTTTTCAGTTATCAGTTGCTATGAGCGTCATTCTCCTACGGAACCCGTCCGGTTCGAAACCTGGGTCATAATTTTGTGTTTTTAATTTATATTACGAACTTTCCTTTCTGCTTCACACTCTTATCATTGTTCTATTATGAAAACTGCACGGATGTTAACTTAGCACTGTCAGCTTCAGCTGGCTGTATGGTGTTCGTCTTCTAGTGTTTGTCTACATCTACATCTACATCTACACTCCGCAAGCCACCAAACGGTGTGTGGCGGAGGGCACTTTACGTGCCACTGTCATTACCTCCCTTTCCTGTTCCAGTCGCGTATGGTTCGTGGGAAGAACGACTGTCTGAAAGCCTCCGTGCGCGCTCTAATCTCTCTAATTTTACATTCGTGATCTCCTCGGGAGGTATAAGTAGGGGGAAGCAATATACTCGATACCTCATCCAGAAACGCACCCTCTCGAAACCTGGCGAGCAAGCTACACCGCGATGCAGAGCGCCTCCCTTGCAGAGTCTGCCACTTGAGTTTATTAAACATCTCCGTAACGCTATCACGGTTACCAAATAACCCTGTGACGAAACGCGCCGCTCTTCTTTGGATCTTCTCCTCCGTCAACCCGATCTGGTACGGATCCCACACTGATGAGCAATACTCAAGTATAGGTCGAACGAGTGTTTTGTAAGCCACCTCCTTTGTTGATGGACTACATTTTCTAAGCACTCTCCCAATGAATCTCAACCTGGTACCCGCCTTACCAACAATTAATTTTATATGATCATTCCACTTCAAATCGTTCCGCACGCATACTCCCAGATATTTTACAGAAGTAACTGCTACCAGTGTTTGTTCCGCTATCATATAATCATACAATAAAGGATCCTTCTTTCTATGTATTCGCAATACATTACATTTGTCTATGTTAAGGGACAGTTGCCACTCCCTGCACCAAGTGCCTATCCGCTGCAGATCTTCCTGCATTTCGCTACAATTTTCTAATGCTGCAACTTCTCTGTATACTACAGCATCATCCGCGAAAAGCCGCATGGAACTTCCGACACTATCTACTAGGTCATTTATATATATTGTGAAAAGCAATGGTCCCATAACACTCCCCTGTGGCACGCCAGAGGTTACCTTAACGTCTGTAGACGTCTCTCCATTGATAACAACATGCTGTGTTCTGTTTGCTAAAAAATCTTCAATCCAGCCACACAGCTGGTCTGATATTCCGTAGGCTCTTACTTTGTTTATCAGGCGACAGTGCGGAACCGTATCGAACGCCTTCCGGAAGTCAAGAAAAATAGCATCTACCTGGGAGCCTGTATCTAATATTTTCTGGGTCTCATGAACAAATAACGCGAGTTGGGTCTCACACGATCGCTGTTTCCGGAATCCATGTTGATTCCTACATAGTAGATTCTGGGTTTCCAAAAACGACATGTTTTAAAATTCTACAACAGATCGACGTCAGAGATATAGGTCTATAGTTTTGCGCATCTGCTCGACGACCCTTCTTGAAGACTGGAACTACCTGTGCTCTTTTCCAATCATTTGGAACCCTCCGTTCCTCTAGAGACTTGCGGTACACGGCTGTTAGAAGGGGGGCAAGTTCTTTCGCGTACTCTGTGTAGAATCGAATTGGTATCCCGTCAGGTCCAGTGGACTTTCCTCTGTTGAGTGATTCCAGTTGCTTTTCTATTCCTTGGACACTTATTTCGATGTCAGCCATTTTTTCGTTTGTGCGAGGATTTAGAGAAGGAACTGCAGTGCGGTCTTCCTCTGTGAAACAGCTTTGGAAAAAGGTGTTTAGTATTTCAGCTTTACGCGTGTCACCCTCTGTTTCAATGCCATCATCATCCCGGAGTGTCTGGATATGCTGTTTCGAGCCACTTACTGATTTAACGTAAGACCAGAACTTCCTAGGATTTTCTGTCAAGCCTGTACATAGAATTTTACTTTCGAATTCACTGAACGCTTCTCGCATAGCCCTCCTTACGCTAACTTTGACATCGCTTAGCTTCTGTTTGTCTGAGAGGTTTTGGCTGCGTTTAAACTTGGAGTGAAGCTCTCTTTGCTTTCGCAGTAGTTTCCTAACTTTGTTGTTGTACCACGGTGGGTTTTTCCCGTCCCTCACAGTTTTACTCGGCACGTACCTGTCTAAAACGCATTTTACAATTGCCTTGAACTTTTTCCATAAACACTCAACATTGTCAGTGTCGGAACAGAAATTTTCGTTTTGATCTGTTAGGTGGTCTGAAATCTGCCTTCTATTACTCTTGCTAAACAGATAAACCTTCCTCCCTTTTTTTATATTCCTATTAACTTCCATATTCAGGGATGCTACAACGGCCTTATGATCACTGATTCCCTGTTCTGCACTTACAGAGTCGAAAAGTTCGGGTCTGTTTGTTATCAGTAGGTCCAAGATGTTATCTCCACGAGTCGGTTCTCTGTTTAATTGCTCGAGGTAATTTTCGGATAGTGCACTCAGTATAATGTCACTCGATGCTCTGTCCCTACCACCCGTCCTAAACATCTGAGTGTCCCAGTCTATATCTGGTAAATTGAAATCTCCACCTAAGACTATAACATGCTGAGGAAATTTATGCGAAATGTATTCCAAATTTTCTCTCAGTTGTTCTGCCACTAACGCTGCTGAGTCGGGAGGTCGGTAAAAGGAGCCAATTATTAACCCAGCTCGGTTGTTGAGTGTAACCTCCACCCATAATAATTCACAGGAACTATCCACTTCTACTTCACTACAGGATAAACTACTACTAACAGCGACAAACACTCCACCACCGGTTGCATGCAATCCATCCTTCCTAAACACCGTCTGTACCTCTGTAAAAATTTCGGCAGAATTTATCTCTGGCTTAAGCCAGCTCTCTGTACCTATAACGATTTCAGCTTCGGTGCTTTCTATCAGCGCTTGAAGTTCCGGTACTTTACCAACGCAGCTTCGACAGTTTACAATTACAATACCGATTGCTGCTTGGTCCCCGCATGTCCTGACTTTGCTCCGCACCCTTTAAGGCTGTTGCCCTTTCTGTACTTGCCCGAGGCCATCTAACCTAAAAAACCGCCCAGTCCACGCCACACAACCCCTGCTACCCGTGTAGCCGCTTGCTGCGTGTAGTGGACTCCTGACCTATCCAGCGGAACCCGAAACCCCACCACCCTATGGCGCAAGTCGAGGAATCTGTTACATTAAGAACTTATGTTTATACATCGAACTCTTTTTATTGTTATACTGTGAAAATTGCAGCTATGTTGATCATTCTCTGTGCTGATGTTTTCAAAAATGGTTCAAATGGCTCTGAGCACTATGGGACTTAACTTCTGAGGTCATCAGTCCCATATAACTTAGAAATACTAAAACCTAACTAACTTAAGGACATCACACACATCCATGCCCGGGGCAGGATTCGAACCTGCGACCGTAGCGGTCGCGCGGTTTCAGACTGTAGCGCCTAGAACCACTCGGCTTCCCCGGCCGCGCGCTGGTGTTTTCAGGTTGCGCTAGTATGCTGATGGGGCTATATACCCCAAATGGAAAAAATTATAAAAAATGTAATATACAAGAAATGTTGTTTGTAAACCATAATATTATGTACAAATACATTATAATTCCTGGTGATATCAGGTTACTAAAAATTTTCACATTCGAAGTGGGTAAATAGACCACAAATAAAAATAACGCCCTTTTCACATCAGTTTTCAGTTTTTATTTCTGACTGTGGACGAATACAACAAACGTTCTTTGTAAACCATAATATTAAGAAAAAAACAATGTTATGTCAGGTGAGAGAAATCCATTAACAATTTTATCGTACAAAATGTTTATATTGCCCACAGATGAACACGCACATTTTTATATATACTAAGATGGTATCAGTTCTTTCGGACATGTCCGAAAGGACAGATACCATCGGTGACCATTCAGCTCGTTAGAATGAAATTACAATGAAATGAACATCCTTAGCTGCTTACAGGCGTTGACATTGTCAACGGGGACAGATGAAAATGTGTGCCCCGTCACATTTTTCACGCCGATTCTTAGTTTTTCTGTCTGCCTGCCTTGGACGTACTTCACATCTGGATTTTCTTGGTGGCTCTTCATTGATGTTTTTGCAGGGCGTGTATTCCTGAGAACTTGCGTATGAAGGCTTGCAGATCTCGAGGGATATGCTTCAAATCCCTACACCAGCATTTCTGCGTCTCTACGGTTTCTTTCCTCGGAAGTTTCAAGAGATTTTAAAAACTTTCGTACTGTTTACACGAGCAGTGTTCAATAACGCAAGAAATATGACCATTGGCCACCTCCTGATTCGTCTAGACACTCAGCGGAAAGCCGGTCCAAGGTGTAAACTCCATCTTTAGCATTGTTGTAGTCATTTATCATGTCTGGCTTTCAGTTTTCTTTGCTTATTGCTTGATCATGGAGTATTGTTGACAGGAAGACAACTGTCCGATTCTTTTTAGGAACCTAATTGTTACCTTACATTTATGACCAAAAAGCACTCTACTTAGTTGACTTTTCCGATTAGGTTTAAATTTGGGGGGCAGAGTACCCAACGCAGCACATCCAGACCATTTTTTGACAGTTTTTCGCATAGATCCACAAACATAAATCATTGTTAACCACAAAATTCCGATTTGAGCTTGGGATGGGAGTAATAAGTTTCAGTACATCACTGATGAGAACAGACAGTGCAGCATTTCCTTATCTGTTATACAAAATCATTATACAAAAATGAGTACGAGAGTCACACAAGCAAACTATTTTCTTGCCCTGTTTTCCAGGTTTTTTTAGACATGAATATTCTGAAACTGCATCGTTCACGGAATGGAATCAACATTTCGTCAGTAGTGACGTTTTCACCTGCTGCATAGTAAGACTTGCAGTAAGAAACAAGCAGATACCATATTTCACTCATGGTTGCTAGTCTATGGTAAAATTTTCTTTCTTGTCTGGTGGAGTGAGCAGCAAATCGGAGACGAGGCAGAATGAACAAAAACCGTGTCACACTCATGGTTGGGCGGAACATGTCCCTGCAGTACCACCCGATGCAAATAATGCAACATCTTCATATCCTGACTTCGTACATCCTGCTAAACGTAACAACTCAACGAAAGCTTTTAGTTGAATCAAATCTAAGACTTTCGTGTACGATGGGCATGGTTCTTTGGACTCCCTCTACTTGCCTTTATTTTGCCATTTTTATGTAACAAAATAATATTTGGCATGGGCTCAGAAACTAATAAGTTCTAGGCCTTTAACACATTTTCGGGCTCAATATTCCTTGCATTACCGTTCATTGCTGCACTCCGTCTTCAGGCCACAAGTGGCCTACCGGGACTATCCGACCGCCGTGTCATCCTCCAAAGGAGGATGCGGATAGGAGGGGCGTGGGGTCAGCACACCGCTCTCCCGGTCAGTGGGTAATTATATTTTCTGCTTGAGTTGAAGTTCATCGTTGTTTTAGGTCATCTCTAATTAGGATTTTCACCACTGTAATGGCTTGTTGCATTGTGGTTTTCATCTTCATTGTCTTTAAAAAATCCATGTGAGGACGCCTCAGATTCTGTATTACGCTCACTGGCAATAAATTAATTTTATCCAGAATCACTTTCATTGTATCAAGTGTGGATCATTGACAGTTGTCTCTATTGGCCGGCCGCGGTGGTCTCGCGGTTCTAGGCGCGCAGTCCGGAACCGTGCGACTGCTGCGGTCGCAGGTTCGAATCCTGCTTCGGGCATGGCTGTGTGTGATGTCCTTAGGTTAGTTAGGTTTAAGTAGTTCTAAGTTCTAGGGGACTGATGACCACAGCAGTTGAGTCCCATAGTGCTCAGAGCCATTTGAACCATTTTTTGTCTCTCTTTCACCTTTTGTTAGGGGCCTGCTAGCTGGTTTCCGCGAAGTCATTATACTGAAAACGTAAGCACTACCTTTAGTTAGATATTGATTAATAACGGATTAACGCTTCCATATAAGCCGAACTGCAAACTAAAGCTTTCTTTTTGAAAAATTGACTTAACTTGTAAAAGAGAAAAAAGTCCTACACATACACGGTGCTGGGACTCGAACGATTAAAACTTGCGATACTTGAGCATCAACAATGCACACCGCTTCCTGCAACGTTTAAACGACAATGTATACCAATATTACAGAAGGTCTCATCGACGTCTGGTGCTTAACTTGAGAAAAATTACAAAACAAAAGTGTCTTGGGTTTTTACAGACCCCTACCAGCACAGTTAAGGGTTAACATGGTACTTTCATAACCGTTGTTGGCTGTATGGTCTTTGCTGATCGAAGCAAAAAAAAAAAGAAATAAACGGAATTTACAAATTTGAGCCGCCACGCCACAGCGCCTCACGTAGCCCTCTACAGGCAGAGAGGGCAGTTCTGCCAGCCGGCCTCCGTAGTGAAAAGGCACTGGGGCAAACAACCTAAAAAAAAATGGTTCAAATGGCTCTGAGCACTATGGGACTCAACTGCTGTGGTCATAAGTCCCCTAGAACTTAGAACTACTTAAACCTAACTAACCTAAGGACATCACACACATCCATGCCCCGTTACTCTGTAACGAATACGATCGATACGCTACCGCCGTAGTCCCTAGCTACCGAAGAGTAGTTTACATGCCGGACATCACTTTGGAAAATAGTACTAAAGTTGACACATCCTGGCAGATTAAAACTGTGTGCCGGATCGAAACTCGAACTCCGAACCTTTGCCGGAATGAAAATTTCACACTGGAAACATCCTCGAGGCTGTGACTAGGCCACGTGCCCTCAATATCCTTTCTTCTAAAAGTGCTAGTCTTGTAAGCTTCGCAGGAGAGCTTCTGTGAAGCTTGAAAGGTAGGAGACCAGGTACTGACTGAGGTACAGCTGTGAGGATAACTTCTGTTTGGGTAGCTCAGTCGGTAGAGCACATGCCTCCGAGTTCGGGTCCCGATCCTGCACATAATTTTAATCTGCTAGTAAGTTCCGTATCAGCGCACACTACGCTACAGAATGAAAATTTCGTACCAATAATAAAGTTCTGTACAAAACAACAGTGAGGAGACTGACTAAAATCGTTCATCTTAATCGCATGAAGTATCTGCGAACAATGATTATGTCTTTTATGGGGTTTCTTAAATTTCTGAACAGCTTTAAATTACAAATTTTGAGTTGAAGAAACTGCAGATTTACTGCAGACACACAAACGAAACGAGACTTCCGACCTGTATGCAATTGTAAATTGTGACTTGGATACACCCTTGCAAGTACTTTCAAGTAGAGAAGTTATCAGAGATAGAATGCATGGAGAGAAGCGGTATATATAATCTACATCTGATACATTACAAACCACCGTACGGCGCGTGCGGAGGTAACCACGCATCACTACTAGTTAATTAGTCATTTCCCTTCCTGTTCCACTCGCAAATAGAGCGAGGGGAAAACGACTATCTATATGCCTTCGTACGAACCCTAATTTCGCTATTATATCTTGGCGGTCTTACATGAAATGCACGTTGGCACCAGTACAATCATTCTGCAGTCAGCTCCAAATGCTGGTGTCCCAAATTTTCTCGATAGTGTTTCGCGAAAAGAACGTCGTCTTCTCTCCAGGGATTCCCACTTCACTTCACGAAGCGTGTTGTACGAACGTACCGGTAACAAATCTAGCAGCCCGCTTCTGAATTGGTTTGATGTTTTCCTTCAGTCCGACCTGGTGGGGATCTCAAACACTCAATAAATGTTCAAATGTGTGTGAATTCCTAACGGACCAAACTGCTGAGGTCATCGGTCCCTAGAATTACACACTACTTAACTACACTAACTTATTCTAAGAACAACACACACACACCCATGCCCGAGGGAGGACTCGAACCTCCGGCGGTAGGGGCCGCGCAATCCGTGACATAGCGCCTTAAACCGCGCGGCCACTCCGTGCTGCTCTCAAACACTTGAGCAGCACTCAACAATGGTCGCACTAGTGTTCTCCTTTACAGAGGAACCACACTATCCTAAACTTCTTGCAGTAAACCGAAGTCAACTATTCGCCTTTCCTACTGCCGTCCGTACGTGCTCGTTTCATTTCGAATCCCTTTGCCATGCCTCGCATTCGGGAGGACGACGGTTCAATCCCGAGTCCGGCCATCCCGATTTAGGTTTTCCGTGATTTCCCTAAATCGCTCCAGGCAAATGCCGGGTTGGTTCCTTTCAAAGGGCACGGCCGACTTCCTTCCCCGTCCTTCCCTAATCCGATGAGACCGATGACCTCGCTGTCTGGTCTCCTTCCCCAAACAAACCAACCAACCAACCATGCCTACATATGTAATCGAGGTGACTGTGTGAAGAAGAACACGACTAATGTTGTAAACGCACATTACGGGTTTGTTCTTCCTACTCATCCGCATTAACATACATTTTCGGATATGTAGAGCGAGCTGCCATTCTTCACACCAACTACAAATTCTGTCTAAGTCAGCTTGTACCCTCCTGCAGTCACTCGCCGATGACATCTCTCCATACATTGCAACATTATCAGCAAATAGACGCAGATTTCTGCTCCCCCCCCTCCGTCAAATCTTTATATGTATAGAGCATAATAGCGGTCCTATCTCACGTCCCTAAAGCACTTCTTACGATTCCCTTGTCTCTAATGAGCAGGCGGCCGCTGTGGCCGAGCGGTTCTAGGCGCTTCAGTCTGGAACCGCGCGACCGCTATGGTCGCAGGTTTGAATCCTACCTCGGGCGTGGATGTGTGTGATGTACTTAGGTTAGTTAGGTTTAAGTACTTCTAAGTTCTTGGGGACTGATGACCTCAGCAGTTAAGTCCCATACTGCTCAGAGCCATTTGAACCATTTTTGCACAAGTATTTCGCAGTCACTTTTGCAACTAATTAGATATTTATTATTTTCAGTTCTATTTTTTATGTATTTTATTAGTTTTGCTCTTGAAATTGTTTGTTCTGTGATATTGTGTAAAACTGTGTGATAATCAGGGTGGACTCACAGTAACAGAAACAGGCATAGCAATATTAGCCTTACTCCGGCCACTTCGAGGGCGTCCAAAGCTTTTGATGACTACTGTTGAACCAGTTAGTTCAAATTTGTTAATCAACCTACGAGCAGAGAATTCATTTGGTGCATTGTTGTGTCCGAAAAATTTCCGCGACATTTTTACCACTTTCGTAGTGGGTTTTCGCAACCAACGCTCGCTGTTCCGTGCTGTATCTTTCCGTTGCACTGACCTGGAAAACAAAAGCACACTCTTCAAGGGTCAAGGGCATCCATACCTTAGGACGGAAAGGGGGGGGGGAGGAGGATGGCAGGCACAACACCCCCCGTCCCCCAATCCCCGTACCAAGTAGATCCGAGAGAAATGAAAAAAATTGTAGTCAAGGGTTTTTCTTTCAAGAAAATCATTTAAAAGTCGATATTAGGAAGGTTCTGACCAGGGTCGGAACTGGAACGGTTTTATTACTGCTTATAAGTCGCCATACGTCTTCCAAAATATTAAAAGTACTCCAAGCCCCCTGGTCCAGCAGCTCCTTCCCCACAAACTATCGTATCAAAACACGATTACTGATAACAAAACATGCAGAAACAATGTTTTTGCATGTTTCTTTTTGTGACACCCGATAGTTTTCTCCCTAAAGGTTTTGGAACGTACTGTGAAAGCCATTCCTTTCCTTTCTTTCTTCCCGGTGACTGTTTACAGGAAATAGAGCGGTGCTGATCTAGTCGTTGCCTTTCACGGCAGACGTTGCTGGCGCACTGCTTGCCTTCTATTGACGCCTCGGCAAAGGCAGGCTGCGTTACGTAAAAACGTGCGGTGCCAGCAACGCGTCACGCATGTCTGAAGGACGCGGCGCGGTGTGGTCTGAATCACGGGTTGGTATTGTACGCGCGTTGACGCTGCTTCGTGTGCACCAGTCACCGTCCACCACTACAGGGGCTCCGACGGGAGAAAAAGGCAAGGCGGCTCGTACTGTACTGATACGAATATCCGTGCGGTTAAAGGCGCTGCAGTCTGGAACCGCAAGACCGCTACGGTCGCAGGTTCGAATCCTGCCTCGGGCATGGATGTTTGTGATGTTCTTAGGTTAGTTAGGCTTAACTAGTTCTAGGTTCTAGGGGACTAATGACCTCAGCAGTTGAGTCCCATAGTGCTCAGAGCCATTTGAACCATTTTTTTTTATACGAATATTTTGACCCGCCACCATACACCTAGACTTGTAACACTGACGCACTGTTACCCACTGTAACCTACTGACCTGATTAGTATGTCTCTGGCTCGTCGAATCTCATTTTAAGGATGCCCGGGAAGGTTGGTAATCCCTATCTTAAATAATGTAAAATTCATTCATATGAAAGGTACCTTTTATCAGAAACTATGGGGAATAAAAATATGTAAAAAAAATTTAGCTTGTAGGTTATACATTTCTTACCAGTTTAACAGAATGATCTCTAAAAATACTGATTAGTTTTAAGATAATGGTTATTTCTGTAAAAAGTGTACTTCAAAATAAGAAACTGTCTGTATTTTTTTGTGTTTAAGGCTCTAACTTCTATGAGATTTACAACATAAGAAAACCCCTGTGTTCAAATATGCACAATACTCAGACTAATGAATTCTGCATGTCTGAACAAATTCTGGCTAGCAGAAGCTGAGAAAAACCCGCTTTATTCTTTAAAAAAATCAACTTACGAGAAACAGCCAGTTGTCAATGCATTCCAGCTCCACAAGACGGGTCGTCTGCATCCTCTTACATCGCGTCTTGCAGTGTTGTTTGTCCTGGTCGTCGTCGTTGTTTCAAGGTCGCTGATAGCTCTCTCTGATGCCCTAACTCTTTCTTTATCTAAATTTAACACCTGTTTCACTGTGAAACGGCCAACGGTTTGTATCAGTCTTTTCAGGACTTAACACCTTGCAACATCTCCTTCACTGAACGTTGTCATAATATCAAAGAGACCAAAATGCTGCGTTCTGATTGACACACTTTCTCGGGAATTCTGTCCCAGATTACGCTTTTGATGGACTCGTTACGATTCTGGACGCGGCCATGAACGCATTTCTCCAATAGTCTTAAATCTGACAAATCTCAGAAAGTTTCTTTCAAGACCTCCACCATGGCAAAAGATATATCGGGTTTGTGAATAAATTTCTCACCATTTTCTTGTGCTCTTTTGTATTTGCATCATGAATCACATTTTGGAGGGCACAGAACTGTCGGATGTATAAGGTCATGTCCGCACAGTGTTTAGTTTAAATGACTTAACAAACCAGAAATAACGCAATAATATATAAGTCTTATAAATCATCGGAAAGGGGAAACTCCGTAGATTAAGATCAATGGAAAAAACAAAAATTCAAAATTTCGAAATTTAAACTAGTACGGAGCCTCTTATACTTCTTGCTGTGACTTTTTGAAACAATGAATAGCTATTAAACAACGTACATAACACTGCACAATTTACTTCTCGTGATCTTCATTGTCATTAGTGTAAGTTCAGTTTCGATGATCAAGAAATGTACCGGTATGAGCATCAGTATCGGCACACAGCTCGCTAAGCTACGTCAATGAGAAATTTCAAAAAGTTCTCACGAGACAATGATCAACAAAATAATAATACATCTTCACGGTTGTTGAAAGCTAATGAACTGAACATTGTTCGTGCACTTGTTGATGACTATATACCGACTTAGAACTGACTTAGACAAGTATTTTGACTACTGGGCGCTGCCTCACTGACATTGATGTTCGCATTTTGACTAGCGAGTGCTAGCTAACTGTTGCCTTGGGCACGGTGCCTGTTTGTTGACGCGAGTATTACAAAAATTAGAAAATGGTAAATTACTTACTTTTACAATTTAGATATTGACTTAAAATACAGAAAAAAAAACGAAGATACAATAGGTAGGACAATACATTTGTTTAACTGAAAACTGTACACTTAGGAAATGACAAAATAAAGGTGTCACTTTATGAGAAGGAAGTTTTAATGTACACCGAGATTCCCAAAGTTCACCAAGAATTTTCTAGATAGTGATCCTCTCTGGCTGGAATAAATAATAAGCGAACAGTCTGTTTCAGTAAAAGTGCACAAGAATTTTCTAGATGGTGATCCTCTCTGGCTGGAATAAATAATAAGCGAACAGTCTGTTTCAGTAAAAGTGCACATTTTTGGAAAGAGAAATATGAGTGATGCAAATTTATAACACTAAATCTTAGAAAGAATTACAACTTAAGACTGCAACATTCAGAAAAACAAAAGTTTCGCATCCGAATAATCTTTTAAATACTAAGTTTTTTAGAAAAAGTAGAATGTTCGCTTGAAAGAGAAGAATGAGGGCTTTCAAATAAGGTATGTCAATGATTTATTTGTAATTTCTGCTACCAGTCACTTTTTTATTTGTTTCATATTTTATGTTATATTTATTATCTAATATAATACAACGCACTTCGAACATATTCTGTTCATAATCAGGAGTTTATACATATATACAGGCAGAGAAATTTTACTTGCAAATAAATTGTCTTAAGCTAAATTTACCTAGAACTTTTTGGACAAAAAGTTCTACGTTAATTTAGTTTAAGACAATTTATTTTTAAGCAACATTTATCTGTCTTCGGAAAACCACCACAGACCGCTGTCCACACTGTCCGCCAGATCATTTTGGTACACAAAGATAATAGCGATCCTATCACAGTTCCCTGGGGTATTCCTGACGATATCCTTGTCTCTGATGGACACTCAACGTCATGGACAACGTACTATTACTTAAGCAGTCCTCAAGCCACTCACATATCTGGGTACCTATTCTCATACCTTCGTCAATAGTCGTCAGTGAGACACCGTGTCAAATGTTCTTCGGAAGCCTACAAATATGGAATCTGCCTGTTGCCCTTCATCCATAGTTCGCAGTATATCATTTGAGAAAAGGGCAAACTGAGTTTCGCACGAGCCATGCTGATTCGTGAACATAGACTTCTCGTCTTAAGAAAATTTATTACTTTCTAATTGCGAATGTGTTCGAGGATTCTACAGCAAACCGATGTTAGGAATATCGATCTGTAATTCTGCGGATCCATTCGTTTGTCCGTCTTATATAAAGGCGTCACCTGCGCTTTTTTCAGTCTCTTGTGACTTTGTGACTTTGTGACTTTGTGACTTTGTGACTTTGTGACTTTGTGACTTTGTGACTTTGTGCGCTGGGCGAGAGATCCACGATAAATGCAAACTAGGCTAGGGGCCAATGCTATATAGTACACTTTGGGATGGGATTCCTTTCGGACCTGATGACTTATTTGTTTTCAACTCTTTCAGTCGTTTCTTACGCCAGGGATGCTTATGACTATGTCGCCCATATGGGAGTTTGTTTGATGGTCAAACGATTCTCCTCCATGAACGACTTCTTAAACGCTAAATTTAAAATCTCGTCTCTCCTTTTACTATCTTCCACTGCCACACCTGATTGGACAACGAGTGACTGGATAGAAGCCTTAGACACGCCTAGAGATTTTACGTAGGCCTAGAATTTCTTAAGAGTTCTTGGCAAGATCTTTTGCTAAGATACGACTATCGCAGCAGATGTATGTTTCGCCCATCCATCTTTTTACAGACGGACGAATTTCAACTAATTTTTGCCTGTCGTCATTCGCGCCACCTCTTTTGAACTGAGAGTGCAACAGCGTTTGCTTCCTGAGACTTTTCCGAATTTCTTCGTTAAACCGCGATGGGTCTTTCCCGTATTAGTAAAAGTGATACTTGATAATGCCCAAGCGTATCAAGGCTGTTATTACGGCCAGAGGTGGTTGTTCTGGGTACTGATTACTCAGGATCTATGCACCCAAATTGAGTGAAAATGTAATCACATGTCAGTTATAGTAAATATATTTGTCCAATGAATACCCGTTTATCATCTGCGTTTCTTGTTGGTGTAGCA
Organism: Schistocerca nitens; assembly: GCF_023898315.1. NCBI lineage: Eukaryota > Metazoa > Arthropoda > Insecta > Orthoptera > Acrididae > Schistocerca > Schistocerca nitens. The sequence goes on from NC_064615.1 coordinate 967,008,839, forward strand.
ATCTTAATGGCCAGTAGTGTAGTTAGTTGTGAAGCGGCTTTCTGCTTTCTAGGCCATCCTCACACAATTTAAAACCAAACTTCATAGGCCACACATCAGCGAAGTTTTACAGCTGTGCAAAGATTGTTAAAGATGGGTGACACTTTACGTTTACATATCTATACGAAAATCACTAGCATATTGAAATACACAAATAAGCTATGAACTAAATGCCATTATACTCGAAGACCCGTACAGAACACAAGTGAGTACTGGCAGTTACTATTACATGTATAAAATAACTGGCAAATGTAAAGAACTGGCAAAAAAGAAGAGGAGGAAGATAGTAGAGGGTTGCGAGGAGTCAAAGGAATGTGGGTGGGGAACAGTTATACTATTTCTGACAAGCACCAAGAGGTTTTTCCTTAATGTGATCAGCACTCCTAAAAAGTTACCACGGGGTCTGTTACTCCTGCATGATGACGGCTACGAGATGTCAACAGTATAGCGCACACTGTTCGCGGAGCAGCGTGTGATCCTGGAATTCACGCCCGGCGAGTGATTATTTTGGCTCATTGTAGATATTCCAAGCCTCGACAGATGATCTCGTACTCTCCGACATATAAGTGAAGGGTTTTCCAGACGCACTCCTCACTGATGGAGAATTACCTGGAATAAAGTAAACGGCGCTCCTCTTAAGGTCTGTTGTCTGTCCAATGAAATATCTGGAGCCCATCCGTCTTCATGCTTAATCGGTTTTATTCAACAAACTTCGTATTAATCTACAACGAAACTGATAAGAAATCATTCTTCCAGCTGAACTTATTTATTTCCAGTTGCCGAATAGCATAATTTTAAAAGATTTTCCTTCTTCTTGCAAATAGGATTCCAGTTACAGAGACGAACCCACTGTTACCAAAGCCTTACTCAAACAGGCCGGAACTATGCTAGACACATTAAACATTTTTATGAAAGTAACTGTGGCAGTGTCCTATAATGCCTAGATATGTAGCTATAAATTATGTGCAAAGGAGTGCAAGACAATTTTATAGAAAGTTTCGTTGTACAGCAGAAAAAATGTAAGTGTTTTGCAGCGGTTACTTTCCTTAAATTATGTGGTCCGTTTATTCACTAAAAAACCACTTCAGATGCTCGTTGTATTTCTGTTGAACTGGTCAGAACAACGATGGAATATAAACTACCCGCACAAATTGCGTAATCCGTCAATAAAATCACAGAGCCTTCCTAAGTTTTAAGAGAAAAGTTCTTAAGCAGTTTGAGAAATGAGCTAGTCAAAGATGATATTGTGAAAAAGTATTTGCTTTAGACTTCGGCCATCCATAGGCTACGATGATACAATTTTCTCTTCCATCAATGTTCATTAATTATGACACGTTTCTGTGCAGTCTTCTAATGTTTTCATTTTCTTCTACGTATACTCTTATCATTCTCCGCTCTTCGCACCACACCGTCGATAATCTCTGCAGCAACATTTGAAGACGATACATACTACGTAATTATAATAAGTCAACGAAAAAGTGCCAAGTAAACGTAAGTGGGGGAATGTTTCATGTTTGACTTATTAATTCAGATTTACCTACCAGTCACTCTAACTTGCAAAACCATCTCGACCATTTGACGATGATTTCAAGGGCGCGACTGTTCATGAGCCAACGAGCTTGTACCTGGGTAGAAGTATGATGAGGGCACTTTGAACTTTTCAGTGAGTTTGCTTAAGTTGATGATGAAATCGTTGCGTTGCGAACCAAGCAATGGAACCACACATTAATTCTAACCGACTGTAGAAGTATTTAGGAGCAATTAGAGCAACTTTATGGAATTAAAAAATGGTTCAAATGGCTCTGAGCACTATGGGACTTAACTGCTGAGGTCATCAGTCCCCTAGAACTTAGTACTACTTAACTAACCTAAGGACATCACACACATCCATGCCCGAGGCAGGATTCGAACCTGCAACCGTAGCGGTCGCGCGGTTCCAGACTGTAGCGCCTAGAACGGCTCGGCCATTCGTGGAATTAATAATGAAACGGAAGAAAGAAAATAAAACTTTTCGTAAAGTGTGGTTAAAGGGAGAGTCCGGTCTTCGGCACAATCGTGTAGTAGATGGCTTTGCAAAAGACAGCATCGAGGAAGGGGGACACGCTGTTTACACACCTTCCATATTCCTACTTTCCCCGTGCTATAAGAAAAGATAACATCAGTGGAAAAATGCCAAATACCGCAGCAGGGAAGAGGTTTTTGTTCGCTGTAGTCCAGCACACTATTCCAGCGAAGTCGTGGTTCAGCGAAGAGAGGAGACACGTGATATCAATTATTTAAATAAAGTTGATGAAAGCGTGTTTCTCAGCACAAGTCTACAGGAATGTAGCGTCAGTCGCCGGCCGCGGTGGTCTCGCGGTTCTATGCACGCAGTCCGGAACCGTGCGACTGCTACGGTCGCAGGTTCGAATCCTGCCTGGGGCATGGATGTGTGTGATGTCCTTAGGTTAGTTAGGTTTAAGTAGTTCTAAGTTCTAGGGGTCTGATGACCACAGCAGTTGAGTTCCATAGTGCTCAGAGCCATTTGAACCATTTGTAGCGTCAGTCTTCCGCATGCAACAAACATCCAGTAGACGACGGAGACCGTAACCACAATAATTTGGGATGTTTTAATTATGTTCCGATATCAAAGTAAACTGTGGAAAACCTTTTAATAAATGCGGATTCCCTAACCAACTAATATTAATACACTAAAGAGTCAGAACGATCTCGTAATCAACAGTCTAATAGCACGTTACCTCCGAGAAGCGACTTTATATCTCTGACGTATCAAACACTGATATTAGTAAGCTTATTGCTATATAAAATAGCTGTGTAACTATTTAACTGTCTTAGCTAACCTTAATAAGCTACGATAAGGGATGCAAATTCTTCTAGCAAAAAGCCCTTTAAATTATATAAAAAATGTTCTTTCGAATAAGAAAAGAGAATTAAAAAAAGAATGTTCAAATATTAATTCTGTGTACATTTGACTATATATTTCTTGCTTTCCTGCTCCGATGTGAGGAGCACGACCCAAAGTCTGTGCTACTATTTGCGATTCACTTTGTTCTGAGATCAGTTAAACATTTTCGCCAGCTAAGCAGTTGTATCTACTAGCTTACGTAGCGAAAGACGGTGCAGAATGCGTAGTTCGTAGTTGAGTGTCCCTGACAAGGGCACACAACGGCTGAATAAACACGAGTGTCGCAGTTCAGATGGAACTGGTTTGTATGCGACGTACTCTGGCTCAGCGCTTCCGCCGAGTCCTTAAGAGGCCGTCTTACGATCCAACACCAACTGCGGAAGTACGCAGTCCCGAGCACTTCCCTGTCGCCTCACATCACCGCACACAGGACTTCACCTGCCTATGAGCAATGGCACACGACTCATTCTCGTCCCAAAACATGTTTAGAAATGAAAAGACCTCGTCTTTATGTGCGTTTCACTGACTTTGGAGTCCCTTTACATTGAAGGGGACAGCAAACGAGAATACCTTACTGTGTAAACGCTTGGCGCCGTGGGCGAACGGCTTTCGGTCGTGTTTGATTCGTGTTCGCTTGTGTTCGTCCGTGTTCCGCTGGTTGTCGATCTTTTAGCGAATCTTCAAATGTAATTCACGTCCTCTCAGATTCAGCGCAGGCAGTACAGAAAGATTTCGTCTTCTGACTTGTCTACTTTTGTTGTTGCTCCCAGTATATAGACGATGCAGGGTTTGCAGTGCGCTATTATACAGGGTGTTACAAAAAGGTACGGCCAAACTTTCAGGAAACATTCCTCACACACAAATAAAGAAAAGATTTTATGTGGACATGTGTCCGGAAACGCTTGATTTCCATGTTAGAGCTCATTTTAGTTTCGTCAGTATGTACTGTACTTCCTCGATTCACCACCAGTTGGCCCAATTGAAGGAAGGTAATGTTGACTTCGGTGCTTGTGTTGAGATGCGACTCATTGCTGTACAGTACTAGCATCAAGCACATCAGTACGCAGCATCAACAGGCCCCATGTTCTTCCACCTACACTCAATGGAGCACGTTATCACGATTTCATACGGGATACTCTACCTGTGCTGCTAGAACATGTGCCTTTACAAGTACGACAAACATGTGGTTCATGCACGATGGGGCTCCTGCACATTTCAGTCGAAGCGTTCGTATGCTTCTCAACAACAGATTCGGTGACCGATGGATTGGTAGAGGCGGACCAATTCCATGGCCTCCACGCTCTCCTGACCTCAACCCTCTTGACTTTCATTTATGGGGGCATTTGAAAGCTCTTGTCTACGCAACCCCGGTACCAAATGTAAAGACTCTTCGTGCTCGTATTATGGACGGCTGTGATACAATACGTCATTCTCCAGGGCTGCATCAGCGCATCAGGGATTCCATGCGACGGAGGGTGGATGCTAACGGAGGACATTTTGAACATTTCCTGTAACAAAGTGTTTGAAGTCACGCTGGTACGTTCTGTTGCTGTGTGTTTCCATTCCATGATTAATGTGAATGAAAAGCTTAAATTTCGCGCCGTTATCCTGTAAGTTGGTTAGCGTGCTACAACCAGCGTGCAGAATGGCCTGTAGGTGGCAGCATAGTGCAGATGCACAGATATCGTCACAGTATCGGTATAAAGATGCCCGCCCCACTTGCGATTTGCACCAGGGAAGAACAGCGTTCTGTTATTCGGTTTTTGCATAGTGAAGGTGTGAAACCTATTGAAATTCATCGACGAATGAAGGTTCAGTACGGTGATGCATGTTTGTCACAGCAGCAAGTTTACGATGGAGTAGGAAGTTCGCAAATGTTGTGACTTCAGTGGAAGGTGCTCCTCGTCCAGGTCAGGCACAACGCGTTGTGACTCCACAGAACATTGCAGCAGTTGAAGCCATAATGAAGGAAATCCGCCGAGTGACACTGAATGACACTGCAGCATGTTTACAGATTAGTCATGGGTCAGCACACCACATTGTGCATGATATGCTCCAGTTTCACAAAGTGTCTGCAAGATGGGTCCCGCGGTAGCTGACTCCTGAAATGAGAGAACGACGTGTTGATGCTTGTGAAGAACTTCTTCGGCGCTTTGAACGAGAAGGTGATGGCTTCCTTTCAAGAATAGTTACTGGGGACGAAAGCCATAGTGTGCTCGACTTTCGAAAGGCGTTCGACTCAGTTCCGCACTGTCGCTTGCTACAAAAAGTGCGCGCTTACGGTCTATCCAGTGACGTATGCGGTTGGATAGAAAGTTTTCTAACAGACAGGGAGCAGTAAGTCGTCCTGAATGGGGTAACTTCAGCAGAAACAAGAGTAACTTCAGGTGTGCGCCAGGGCAGCGTCATGGGTCCTCAGATTTTTACGATTTACATAAACGATCTGGTTGATGGTATTGACAGCGGCCTTAGACTGTTTGCCGATGATGCTGTAGTCTACAGGAAAGTGGTATCACACGAAAGTTGTGAACAAATCAATGAGGATACGTAGAAAATAAATGGGTGGGTTAATGACTGGCAGTTATCTCTCAATATTAGTAAGTGTAACCTACTGCGTATAACAAGGCGAAAATCCCCATTAATGTATGAGCACAAAATAAATGATCAGTCTTTAGAAGCGGTAACATCAGTCAAGTATCTGGGTGTGACTATTCGAAATGATCTCAAATGGAATGATCAGATTACACAAGTAACGGGTAAGGCGAACTCTAGATTGCGGTTTATTGGTAGAATCATGAAGCGATGCAGTCCTTCAACAAAGGAGATAGCTTACAATATGTTAGTTCGTCCAGTGTTAAGAGTATGGGACCCTTACCAGTTGGGTCTCATTCAAGAAATTGAGAAGGTCCAAAGAAGAGCGGCAAGATTCGTGACTGGTACATTTAGCCATCGCGAGAGCGTTACAAATCTCATAGAAAGTTCGAAGTGGGACACGCTTGCAGATAGACGGCGCGCTAAACAGAAGGGGTGCTCACTTAATTCCGAAATCCAGTCTTCACCGAGGATGTAGAGCATATATTATTACCACCAACTTTCAAATCGCGTAATGATTACCATTCAGAGGGAAACAAGAGCTCGTACTGAGGCGTTCAGACAGTCGTTTTTCCCTCGTGCGATCCGCGAGTGGGGCGGGGGGAGGGGGGGGGGGAATATGACTGGGGCGAATCGTGCCCTCTGCCACACACCGCTTGGTGGCTAGCGAAGTATATATGTAGAAGTAGATGCAGAGCCTGGATTCTCTTCCATCAACTGGAAACGAAGGCAGCGAGCAAGGAATGTCGCCATTCCTCATCACAAAAACCAAAGAAGTTTCGAACAGAACCATCAGCAGGGAAGGTTATGCTGAATCTCTTTTGGGACGAAAAAGGCGCCATTTTGGAGCATTACATGTCTAGAGGGACCACTGTCACCAGTGCATCACACACAGATCTCCTAAGAAATCATCTGCGGCCTGCAATCAAGTCAAAGCGACGTGGTTTGCTGTCAGCAGGTGTCCCTTTGCAACATGACAATGTAAGGCCCCACACTGTCCGTACAACAGTTGTAACACTCACAGACCTGCATTTTGAGTGTGTTCTTCATCCACCATACTCACCAAACCTTGCCCCAAGTGATTTCCATATGTTTGGACCACTCAAGGACGCAATGGGAGGAAAGAAGTTCCGTTCAGATGAAGAGGTACGCCACGAGGTGCATGAGTGGTTGCGAGAACTACCAAAAGAATTTTTTTCTAAAGGAATTTATGCACTTTGTAAGCGCTGGAGGACTTGCATTGAGCATGGGGGAGATTATGTTGAAAAGTGATGCAGCTTTGTACCACTGCTGCCCAATAAATAATATTTAAAAAATATTTAATGTTTTCATTTGACTCACCCTCGTATTTTACCATGAGTGATGATGGTTGCTTAGTCAGCTGGAGCTAGTCATCACATTTTAATTTTTTGTACCGTAAGCGCTGTAGACAGTTATTAATAAAAAATAAATTTTGAGATAACGCAGTATCGCGTATTGTCCCTGTTACATTGTCCTACATCGATAGGAAGAATGTTGTGCTGGCCATGACATTCTTCCGATTTCTCGCCCATCGAACATATCTGGGCACAGATTACCGAAAGACTCGTCAGTCTCTACGTTTAATGACCCTTGACACAGAGTTGAAGCAGCATAGAATGACGCACACATATCTCTCAATCAAATTCAGTTCGATTTGATGCCCACCTCGGTTAGAATGGAGTGCCTACAGAGAGAGATCCGCGCGGGTTAACCGCCGCTCGGTCTAGGTCGCCTTGCCACGGTCCGCGCAGCTCCCCCCTCGGAGGTTCGAGTCCTCCCTCGGACGTGGGTGTTTGTGTTGTCCTTAACTTAAGTTAGTTTAATTTAGATGAATTAGTGTGTAAGCGTAGGGACCGATGACCTGAGCAGTTTGATCCCATAGGAACTTACCACAAATTTCCAAAATTTTCCAAGTTAGAGAGAGAGAGAGAGAGAAAGAGGAGGGAGGCCAGTAAGGGGGGAGGGCAATGGTGATCCTGACGTTGATTGTACACAGAGCTGTCTTAAATCGATTTTAACAATCCCAATAATTATTCCGTTGTATAATTGTTTGTAAGGAGAAATACAGCACACACTTCGCATGTCACTTTTGCATAATTTCACATCGATAAAGGAATTATGTTGTAAGTCTGCAGTGTCGATCGACGCATTAGGTTTTCACATCAATTTTTGCACCCTAAATTTTTATGTTATATAACTAATATAACGTATGTAATTTGTAATAAAAGTAAAGCGTAATTCCAGGTTACTCCGCTACTGACTGCAAAAATTGTAGTGAATGTAGTTTCATGACGCTAGTATTTTCATTTACAGCCACAATCTGCAAACTGCTGCGAAGTGTATGGTAGAGGGTACTTCCTAGTGTACCAGTTTTTAAGGATTCTTCCCGTTCATTTCAAATACGGAGAGCGAGAAGACCGACTGTTTAAATACATCTGTGCCCGCCGTAATTAGTCTAATCTTCATCTCTCATCATTTAAAGCTGGTTTTTTAAACTTTGTAATTAGGCTTTCCCAGTAGAGTTTGCGTCTTACTTCGAGTGTCTGCCAATTCAGTTTCTTCAGCATTTCCGATAAATGAAGAAACACGCAAACACTGGCTGGTTCAAGTTAACCCAAGAGATGGGAATCGTGAAAATGGTTTTTGGAAACATATAAATTATTCTTTTCTATCTCAAGTATGGTTTTGTAATGTCTAACCAATGATATTTCGATGCATCCGCTAGTGCTCCAAGACTTCAAATTATAGACTGTTGCTAGCAAAAGAAACACAGAAAAGCCGAATTTTTACTACCAAACGATTGTCACAGAATAACGGTCTACAAACATCATTAAAATTATTTCTTTACTGCATAATTAATGTGTCTCATAAGTATTTCATACTTAATTGTAGTACGTTTCTCGGTAGATAAGAGATGTAGCGGCTGACTACATGTCAAAGACCTCGGGTACAGTCCTCATTTATATGTACCTTTTTTCAGTTACCTCTTCCTTCACCTCTGATAGCGATTTGTTACAGTGAATAATTTCAATTGCGTCTTGTGTGTTATAGAGTGTTTATTGTTTGTTTACTGACAGAGTTTGTAACTGCTGTTTATTGAATTTCGTGAGGGATATTATCGGTTATGCAAATGAAAAATACGGGTGTCCTCAGCGAAGGAGTCACCGATTTCAAAACTAAATATCTCGAAAACTAAGATCGATAGACGAGTGCAACAAAGGGTATGTTTATTGTGAAAGCTGTAAGAATGTTCAAATATTAATTCTGTGTACATTTGACCATATATTTCTTGCTTTCTTGTTCTAAAAGCCGCTAACAGATAGCGCTGTAATCGCAATACGTATAATGGCTATGATGCGCGGCAGCTCAAAGTTATTAGTTGCACCGTTGAAACGTGAAAGGAGGTTAGCGTACCGAAGGAAGAGTTCTGCCGAACAACGTGTTTTTCTGGTACTCGAATACACAGTCTTACTGCAACAAGGCGCAGCTTTCAAACACGATTTAATGTTCCAAAAGGACCCGAAGCGAAAGTTTTTTGCAAGCGCTACACCAAATGCCAACGAACAGACAGCGTGACCGATGATCTAGCGGGGAATGTTGGTCTCTGGCTAACTGTAGTTACTCCTGAAAATGTCGCCGCTGTTTCTGCAATTGTTCGGCAAAATCCAAAGAAAGCCGTCCGAAGAGTTGCAGATTGGTTTCAAGCGTTCCAGAACGCAGAAAATACTGAGACAGTACCTACACATGATTCAACTCAAAATCCAAAGCCACCAAACCATACATACACGTTCGAACGAGAGTGTCACAGTGACTGATAAAGGATTTGATGTTCGCTGCATCTGACTCACAGGTGAAGCACACTTCCACCTGAATGGAGTCGTGAAAAAGAAAACTGGTGATTCTGAGATTTCGAAAAATTCCCATTTCTGTGAAGCGGAACCACCGTATGCTACCAAAGCTACTGTTTGGGCTGCGGTATGTGGTAGAGGCATTATTGGGCCTTTTTTCATGCAAGAAACTGTCACTAGTGACAGCTACTTTGCTATTTTGGAACAGTTCGTCGCCACATGATTAGTTTTGGAGGACTGAACAGTCACCGAATGGTTCAAGCAGGATTTGGCCAGATCACATTGCACCGAACAGATATTCCTCTTTGTTGATGAATACTTCGGGAATAATGTCAATGCATCGGATTATTGCAAGTTTAGTGGCGCAGGGGTGGACTGGCCTCTATTCGCACGATCGAACTCCTTGTGACTACTTTTTGTACGGCACCTTGAAAGGCACTAACAACAAGAACCATTCCACCACGCTGGACGAGCTTAATTGACAATATGTATGGTATTTGAATCCATGTCCGTTGTGACACAACGGGATGTGAAGGCAAATCTTTTTTGTTCGCTTCAACCACCTCGTACTACGAATGGTAGACATATGGAAAAGACCGATTAACTGCGAAGATTGCTAGCAGAGGACGAGTTTAATTATACAAACTGGTATGACTGCACAACGTACAAAGCCAACAGTTAGCAGCTTTTCGAACTGCTTCGAAACTTCTCTATACAATTCTTACAACTGTCGCAATAAACATATCTATCGATCTTAATTTTCGAGATACTTAATTATAAAATGTGGTATTCCTTCGCTGGAATCTGATAGTGGATATTTTGAGAGTACGTATGATGTCCATAATAAATTGACTGTTATCACTTATTACTACTGCAACAGTGTAGAAAGTATAGACGTTTTGATTTCGATAGTAAACTACTGTGAACTGGTTTTTCGGATTCTTTATGTTTTAGCGTTCAGATACGTCAGTGTGTCACTGCAGAAATATGTTTTCTGGTTTTCCCCAGTACAGAGCACGAAAAAGAGATACGCAAACCTTAGATGATATGTACTAACTTCAACGTCAAATACCTTAGCAGCAAAAACTGAAGTGGCTTCAGAATATTTTACATAAAACAAATAAAACTTTATCTTGGTCTGTTCCCGTTATTTCCAGAACATCAAGAAAACTGCAACAATTGGCTAATAAACTGCTGGAAAAAATGCATCATTCTCAAGAACTGTGTTCAGTGCCACTTCGTACATACTGAGGCGTTGTAGTGTTAGCAGTTCATTTGTCACGGTCATCGGCGATCGGATTATTCTTTATTTATAAATATAAAAAGAAAGCTTGCGTAATAAAAAAGACAATAACGTAACTCGTTTATTGGAATACTGGTTCCGTGCTTGTCTCTATTTGTATATGATACAGAAGTTGTTCTGGTGATCAGGAGGTAGCATTCTAATTTTATTGATCTTTCTTTTTATTCCTGGCCGAGAGAAGTCTACTAGTATCAAACAGAGGCCTTAATTTGAGGAAGAAATTTCTGATAATGTACGTTTGGAGCACAGCATTGTATGGTAGCGAAACATGGACTGTGTGAAAACCGGAACAGAAGAGAATGGAAGCATTTGAGATATGATGCTACAGACGAATGTTGAAAATCAGGTCGACTGATAAGGTAAGGAATGAGGAGGTTCTCCGCAGAATCGTAGGGGAAAGGAATACGTGGGAAACACTCACAAGCAGAACGGACAGGTGATAGGACATTTGTTAAGGCATCAGTGAATGACTTCCATGGTACTAGAGGGATCTGTAGAGGGCAAGAGCTAGAGGAAGACAGAGATTGGAATACGTCAAGCAAATAATTGAAGACGAAGGTTGCAAGTGCTACTCTGAGATGAAGAGGTTGGTACGGAAGAGCAATTCGTGGCGGGCCGCATCGAACCAGTCAGAAGACTGATGACTCAAAAAAAAAAAAAAATAATTTTGTGGTTTTGTAAATTAGCACTCTCTGTTTTGATTTTCCACGGAGTAACTCTGTTGAGTTTAAAGGTGAGAAGAGTTTACGATATCCATTTTACAGTACGAGTAAATACTTCTGTTGAGCAGCTTCAGCATTCGAACCGGGTAACGTGGGAAGCCGGAAGGACGTGTCACGGATTACTGCACATATTGGGCACAGTGTATCGGTAGTGTGCTGCTGTTTTCAACAGTGGACTGCGGAACATTCTCACACCTATACACCAGGTTCTGGACATTCACGTAGCGCAAACACACGTGATAAGCGACACATTTAGCGACACCGGTGGCGACCAGATATAATCTAGGGACGGAAACCGGGCATATACTACTACTTCTGTTTCATCATGGGCCACAAGGAACCGTATGCTTGCAGCAGGATTATGATCATGTGTGCGTCTGGTCAGGCTACCACTGACACCACGACGCAACGAAGTATGGCTACTCTGGTGTCGTGAAACTGGATTACTGCTCTGTCGTCTTTATTGGTGAGAGTAGGTTCTGTCAGTATGTGAGTGATGGAGTACACATGTGTGGATTAGACTTGGTGAGCTTCGTATACGAGAGTGCATTCTCCAACAACTCACAAGACCCATAGCAGGCTTCATGGTTTGAGGGGGTGACAGTTACAACTCGTGGTCACATTTGGCGTTTCCGCAGGGTAAAGTTACCAGTGACCGCTACACTGCACAGATTGTTGTCCCCGAGCTACTGCCATTTCTTCGACAGGAAGGTCGTGTTTTTTTTTCAGCAGGGCAAATATACTGCTGCTGCGTTGCAACGTGCTCTTTGTGGTGTACAATAACTGCCCTGGCCACCAAGACTACCGGAATTTTCGCCAACTGAATATGTATATCACCTGATGAAGCGGGAACTTAATCATTCTCCACGGCCTGCAAGAAGCATTGCCGAACTGCAACAAAAGATGCGAAATGCTTGCAACAATCTTTCGCGGGATGCCATTCGGCACATTTATGATCGTTTACACTGTTGCCAGAGGATGATACACTATGTATTGATGCGACTGTATGAACGCCATTTCGTTTGCTCTGAATTTGTTGTCTTATTCTCTTACAACAACGAAATACCTGTCAACCCACTCGTCAATAAAATGACCTTGCCCTTGAGTGCGTTTAATTTTTTTTCCGGCTGTGCATATCACTATTCTTGGCGTTCGTTTCATGCCACAGTATTCAGTAGACTCACATTAAATGTATAATCATATAGCGAGAGTATTCGCTTTAGTTACGCACCAAAGAACCAGCTATAAGTGCTACTTGTGTCACTGGTCGGATCGATGATTTGTTATAACCGGCAGGCGACTGCATTTCACGTTGTGATGCTTCCTATTTGTACATACCATGTGCATGGCAGCCACCTGAGGATTGAATACTCTCTCTGTATTCAGACTTTCTAGGTTAGAGCCGTTGTAGCTGCTAGAGATGGCAGCCCTGGGTACTGCGAAATTATCCACAAACTTAATCATGTATTCTTACTTCTGCACTGTATACACACATAAGTAAAGTCTCGCTATTTGCTGTCCTTCCTGGAGTTGCAATTTTATAACATATTAGGCGAATGTTTTCTACTATTTTCTAAAACTTGTCGAGCTTTACACGTTCGCTGTGTCAAGATACTTTGTCCTGACGCAACTAGACCCAGCGTTTTTTTTCCCCTTTTTTTCTTTTCTCTTTCCTCTGACGCATTTTGTAAGTAATATGAATGAATATATAAAACAATATAAAGTACTAAAATTATTTTATTTTCCTTGATATGTAACTGAGTGTGCATGGATTGTCGGAACGCGCTTTGACGGGACGATGGAGTCGTGGTCTATGAAAAATGAGATAAAACAGCATAGCAGAAAAGTTAGTAATAATTACCAGCAGAGAGCAGCAGAGGTACCGCAGAAAATTACTCTTGGATGCGGAATTCTGATTTTGGGCAGGAAAATGATGGGCCCAAGGAATTTTTGTACATGAATGAGATTGCTTCGTCTTGGAACAAAAATGGACTTTACAATTCCTCTGTCTAGCAAAAGAAGTTATGCACACAGAAGACGTGGTCGTATACCAACATGATCTGTGGTTGTGTAAATGATTAAGTGTTGCAACCGTTTCTGACAGGCAGAAGAACTTCTGAGTGCATTAGTGGCGTTTAGTGTTGTTACCGGGAGGCCGGCCGGAGTGGCCGTGCGGTTCTAGGCGCTACAGTCTGGAACCGCGAGACCGCTACGGTCGCAGGTTCGAATCCTGCCTATGGCATGGATGTATGTGATGTCCTTAGGTTAGTTAGGTTTAATTAGTTCTAGGCGACTGATGACCTCAGAAGTTAAGTCGCTTAGTGCTCAAAGCCATTTGAACCACTTGTTACCGGGATGGTAGTGTATATAATGGGCGTGAATAGTGTCAGGTGTTGAGTGGTCACTGTCAAGGACAAGGAGATGCCAAGTATTCGTATGAGACAGCGGTATCAGCAACTGAAAGAGTTTGATTGGGCCCTCATAGTGTGTGTCTATTTGGGCTGCTGGTCGAATGGGGCAATATCCAGGCTTTTGAGGCATTCAGATGTGTCCGATGTTGCACTCCATGGAGACGTGAGAACCGGCTCACTCGTCATCGAGGTTTCGGTCGAACATATCTGAGCATCTCAGAGGAGGATCGCCGTATTGTGCACCAACCCCATTCAAATCTGTGCCTGCCATCCGAGAACAAGCCATGGACTACCTGCAACGTCCTGTGTGTTCTCGCTCCGTTGGTCGGGGAATAACAGCAGCTGGAATAGGGAATTACACAACACAGACGGCTGCGTCTGCAGAGGCGTTGTGACCGAGGAACGTGGACTGCTGATAAACGGCGTCGCACTGTGTTCAGCGGTAAGTCGTGATTCTGCACAACCCCGGATGACCATGTCTTCATCCCATTTTCGGTTTTAAGTTGAATATAGTTAAAGTATAGCGCCTAATGTGTCTAATATGTTATGTCAACTACCATCACTCTGAACTAATGTATTTCACATAGCTTTCTAGATCGGGATTTGTTTCGCAATTCCATTCGAATAGAAGAGAAAATATTTTTCCTAAGCCACTCACAATCATTGAAAAAGTTATTTACTGGCGACATATAAACATAAGGCAGTCTGCAAAACCAAGCGCTAGGTATACAGGGTGGTCCATTGATAGTGACCGGACTCAATATCTCAAGAAATAAGCATCAAACGAATAAACTACAAAGAACTAAACTCGTCTAGCTTGAAGGGGGAAACCAGATGGCAGTATGTCTGGCCCGCTAGATGGAGCTGCTGTAGGTCAAACGAATATCAACTGCGTTTTTTTAAATTAGGAACACCCATTTTTTATTACATATTCGTGTAGTTCGTAAAGAAATATGAATGTTTTAGTTGACCCACTTTTTTCGCTTTCTGATAGATGGCGCTGTAATAGTCACAAACGTATAAGTACGTGGTATCACGTAATATTCCGCCAGTGCGGACGGCATTTGCTTCGTTACACATTACCCGAGTTAAAATGGACCGTTTACCAATTGCGGAAAAAGTCGATATGCTGTTGATGTATGGCTATTGTTATCAAAATGCCCAACGGGCGTGTGCTATGTATGCTGCTCGGTATCCTGTACATCAACCAAGTGTCCGGACCATTCGTCGGATAGTTGCGTTATTTAAGGAAACAGGAAGTGTTCAGCCACATGTGAAACGTCAACCACGACCTGCAACAAATGATGCTGCCCAAGTAGGTGTTTTATCTGCTGTCGCGGTTAATCCACACATCAGTAGCAGACAAACTGCGCGAGAATCGGGAATCTCAAAAACGTCGGTGTTGAGAATGTTACATCATCATCGATTGCATCCGTACCATATTTCTATGCACAGGGAATTGCATGGCGACGACTTTGAACGTCGTGTACAGGTCTGCCACTGGGCACAAGAGAAATTACGGGACGACTGACAGATTTTTTGCACGCGTTCTGCCGGCCGGAGTGGCCGAGCGGTTCTAGGTTCTGCAGTCTGGAACCGCGCAACCGCTACGGTCGCAGGTTCGAATCCTGCCTCGGGCATGGATGTGTGTGATGTCCTTAGGTTAGTTAGGTTTAACTAGTTCTAAGTTCTAGGGGACTGATGACCTGAGAAGTTAAGTCCCATAGTGCTCAGAGCCATTTTTTGCACGCGTTCTATTTAGCGACGAAGTGCCATTCACCAACAGCGGTAACGTAAACCGGCATAATATGCACTATTGGGAAACGGAAAATCCACGATGGCTGCGACAAGTGGAACATCAGCAACCTTGGCGGGTTAATGTATGGTGCGGCATTATGGGAGGAAGGATAACTGGCCCCCATTTTATGGATGGCAATCTAAATAGTGCAATGTATGCTGATTTCCTACGTAACGTTCTACCGATGTTACTACAAGATGTTTCACTGCATGACAGAATGGCGATGTACTTCCAACATGATGGATGTCCAGCACATAGCTAGCGTGCGGTTGAAGCGGTATTGAATAGCATATTTCATGACAGGTGGATTGGTCGTCGAAGCCCGCACGTTCACCGGATCTGACGTCCCCGGATTTGTTTCTATGCGGAAAGTTGAAGGATATTTGCTATCGTGATCGACCGACAACGCCTGACAACATGCGTCAGCGCATTCTCAATGCATGTGCGAACATTACGGAAGGCAAACTACTCGCTGTTGAGAGGAATGCCGTTACACGTATTGCCAAATGCATTGAGGTTGACGGACATCATTTTGAACATTTATTGCATTAATGTGATATTTACAGGTAATCGCGCTGTAACAGCATGCGTTCTCAGAAATGATAAGTTCACAAAGGTACATGTATCACATTGGAACAACCGAAATAAAATTTCAAACGTACCTACGTTCTGTATTTTAGTTTAAAATACCTACCTGTTACCAACTGTTCGTCTAAAATTGTGAGCAATACGTTTGTGACTATTACAGCGCCATCTGTCACAAAGCGATAAAAGTGGTCCAACGAAAACATTCATATTACTTTATGTACTACACGAATATGTAATAAAAAATGGGGGTTCCTATTTAAAAAAACGCAGTTGATATCCGTTTGACCTACGGCAGCGCCATCTAGTGGGCCAACCATAGCGCCATCTGGTTTCCCCCTTCAAGCTAGACAAGTTTCGTTCTTGTAGTTTTTACGTTTGATGCTTATTTCGTGAGATATTTGGCCCGGTCGCGTTCAATGGACCACCCAGTATATATTCTACACGAAGTTTCTTAATAGCAAAAATCAGTGTGTAACTTGTGATTCCTCTCTGGCTTACACTGCCAGTCACATTAACATATCTGGCCACTGGGGAAACATTCCAGTCATTGGCCTAGGCAGCAAGAATTGTTCCAAGTATATTATTTATAACAAATAACATCCATTACTGCAGCTAGTACTCCTACTAAATTAGTAAGAAAGTTCTAGAATATTTTTAAAGACACAAAGTGAAAAAAATTGTAATTAGGTATACGTGAACCAGCTACCTCACTCCTCCCAGTTCACGCCACTATCAACTACACTGTTGCTTCAGTACGGCTGCAGCGCGCCACTTATGTGGTATACACTGTTTAATGGTCGTACCTAAAAATGCCATTTTTTGTTATTTAATTATCGCAAATTGTAGCAGAAACGACGAACTTTTGACAGGTCATCATTGTGCTGTACCACTGAAACGGTATATTTTACTGGCGCAGAAGTTATAACACTAAATACATCAAATACAGGAAGCCTTCAACTACCGATATTTAGTTTCATGTTATTTTATCGTAACAAATCGTACCTAAAACTACGCGTTTTCGAGAGTTCCTCAGTCTCTCTGAGGCATTGAAATAGCTTATATTCACAGCAATTGTGGAGTCTGGCTCTATACAACATGGCGTCTCGTAAGTGCTGCTTGTGATATAAAACCATTGCCATATCTCACTGACCAAGCTCCTCTCCACGAGACAAAAAGCTGACATGCCAGATCTTTCATCTCACGCCCTGCAGTGTAGTGGAACGGGAATTCCACGCTGTGACGTTGAAACCTTCCCGTCTCCTCTATATCTCTTTTGTTACAGTCCGCAGCTCGTGGTCGTCCGGTAGCGTTCTCGATTCCCGCGCCCGGGTTCCCAGGTTCGATTCCCGGCGGGGTCAGGGATTTTCTCCGCCTCGTGATGACTGGGGGTTGTGTGATGTCCTTAGGTTAGTTAGGTATAAGTAGTTCTAAGTTCTAGGGGACTGATGACCTCAGCAGTTAAGTCCCATAGTGCTCAGAGCCATTTTGAACTTACTTTTTACAATAATCTTAAAACTAGCATTGCGCAAACATACCTTCAGTAGTCTTGAGTTTCTCTAAAAAATAATTCAATAATATTAGTTCCTCTTATGATAATAGTTAGCTAATGTCTCTGTACATCCGTTTACAAGCACTTGTAAATCATAGCTGGTGGCTGGCAGGCACACCGCTCCTCTCAACCTCTCGCTTCAGACCTTCACTTCTCGCTTACTACTGACTTCCTACGAATGCTAAAGTGCGGTCTCTCCCGCCAACAATGCATTCTGGTGCAGACAATCCCTGCTAGCATTACAAAATGCATCAATGCGCGGTCTTTCCCGCTCTTTTTCTTAAAATATATCCATACGCGGTCTCTCCCGTCATTTTTAAAATTATATCAATGTGCGGTCTCTCCCGCCAACAATACTTTGGTGCAGACATTCCCTGCTACCACAATTATTTCCAACATGACAAATATTAATTATTCCTACTTAATCCTATTAATAAAATATAAACACTTTTGTTAAAAAATATATCGGCTCAACCACTTGTTTATAGTGTAAAACACTAAGATGACGCGTTTCGGAAGCCAAGCTTCCATCATCAGAATAATAAAAAGTAAAAGAACCTGTTAAAACTCGCTAAAATGGAACATGCACCAGGCACAATAAAATTGATAATAAAATTAAAACATCGTGGCTACTTCCTTTGTTGCAGCCGTGTCTTCCAAGGTGCATCTCCACAAAATATAAAAAAAAAACTCTAAAATGGTGTCGCCTATGGGGTTCAACATCTAACCACATGGCTCTCTCCTCTATCGTCGTAAACCGCCCGTGCGTCATCGTTGATACCACAAACCACGTAGCTAAACATAACTGAAACGCGAGTGAGCTCACGCGCAAGTAAACAAGGAAGTCCCAGAGATGTCTATACAAACAGGTGCTTCTTATTGATGGACAAGAAAAAGAAGTTGGCAGAAATAGTAAATAAATTTAACGAGTTACACGGTAAAATTGAATTCACTGTGGAAGAAGAGAAAAATGATGAACTGCAATTTCTCGGCCTAAGTATTAGGAAAAAAATGGTAGGCATGTTTTTCAAATATTTAGGAAACCATCCACAACTGATCTGTTGATACAAAATAATTCCTGCCATCCTAATAGCCAGAAACTTTCTGCTTTTAGATATTTGATAGATGGAGCCTTTAGAGTCACTATGAATGAAGAAGACAGAATGACTGAGCTGAACATCGTGAAACAACTAGCCAGAGCTAACGGATATCACCTAAACGTTGTCAATAAATTAATGCGACAGAAACAGCGCGCGAATGCAAGGAAGAATGCCGCAAATAATATTACGAGAGTCACAATATCATACTTCGGTGATATTTCGCAAAAAGTGGCTAACATTTTTAAACCTTTTAAAGTTGATGCTGCTTTTCAGACCAATAATACGCTGCGGTTTAAACTAAAAAATAGTTTACAGCAGGAAAGCGATAAATATGAGAGAGCCGGGGTCTATAAAATTCAGTGTAACACGTGCAGGGCAAGCTATGTAGGCCAAACTGGTAGATCCTTTAAAGTACGTTACAAAGAACATAGCGATGCTTTCCGGCTTAATAATTTCGAAAAGTCAGCTGTAGCCACGCATATTTGGGAAACGGGACACCCCATGTTGGGAATAGATCAGGATCTCGTTATTTTACATAGACAAGACAAAGGCAAAAAGCTGGATCTACGACAACAGCTGGAAATTACGATACATAGCGTGGATAATCAGATCACACTGAATGAACAGCTAACTGGTGATACAAATAAATTTTTCAAACATTTCACTGGTTTCTTTTAGTAACTACATTTTTAGCAATTGGCAGGATACCATCATTTCATGATGTTCTTGGAACATTTATACGTTATCTGTTTGTATAGACATCTCTGTGACTTCCTTGTTTACTTGCGCGTGAGCTCACTCGCGTTTAAGTGTCGTGTTTGGCTACGTGGTGTGTAGTATCAACGAAGACGCACGGGTGGTTTACGACGATAGAGGAGAGAGCCATGTGGTTGGGATGTTGAACACCATAGGCGACACCATTTTAGAGTTTTTTATATTTTGACGACTATGTGGAGATGCACCTTGGAAGACACGGCTGCAACAAGGGAAGTAGCCACGATGTTTTAATTTTACTATCAATTTTATTGTGCCTGGTGCATGTTCCATTTTAGCGAGATTTAACAGGTTCTTTTACTTTTTATTATTCTGATGATGGAAGCTTGACTTCCGAAACGCGTCAATCTTAGTGTTTTACGCTATAAACAAGTGGTTGAGCCGATATATTTAATACATTGACATTCACAACCACGACCTCTCACCCAGTATGGATAAAATCAAAATAAACACCTTTCATAAATTGTGGTTTGACAATAGACAACAGAAATATACACGTCTTACGTCACCAGTCACCGGTGAGAGTGTATTGTTTTGCATAGCTGTGACGGACGGGAGCGCTTCGTAACAGCTAGTAGTGTTACGAATTTTACACGTTTTCGGTAGAGACGCTACAGCTGGACACACAGTTGTGCTGGAGCGCTGTCTCTGCGCCCGCTTCCACGCCCTTTGTTGCGGGCAGAGTGCTGTTCTGCTGCCGCGCCGGCGCACTTTCGCCGCGACGCGCGTGGCCGAGTCGCACTCTCGCTGTTGCAGCAGCTGGTACAGCTCTGTGCTGGCTGCCAGCGCCCTCGCTCGTTAGTCACGCTTCGGTAGCCGGCTGCGCGGGAGGAGTACCCGGAGACCGCCGTCACGATTTCACTGCGGAACCCTACAACAGCCTGCGTCATTGCTCCGTCCCACCACACTTCCTGGAGAACACCACCGCACTCGTTCTAAACGCTGGCCGTCTAGCTACCGGCTCTTTGGGACATCTCTCGCACTTGGCGGGTACAATGCAAATCGAGGACGAGTCATTGACAAGCATCTCTAACAGGGTGACTATTATTGAACTGTATGTAATACACTACTGGCCATTAAAATTGCTACACCAAGAAGAAATGCTGGTGATAAACAGGTATTCATTGGACAAATATATTATACTAGAACTGACATGTGATTACGTTTTCACGCAATTTGGGTGCATAGATCCTGAGAAATCAGTACCCAGAACAACCACCTCTGGCCGTAATAACGGCCTTGATACGCCTGAGCATTGAGTCAAAGAGCTTGGATGGCGTGTACAGGTACAGCTGCCCATACAGCTTCAACACAATACCACAGTTCATCAAGAGTAGTCACTGGCGTATTGTGACGAGCCAGTTTGCTCGGCCACCATTGACCAGAGGTTTTCAATTGGTAAGAGATCTGGAGAATACGCATGCCAGGGCACCGGTCGAACATTTTCTGTATCCAGAAAGGCCCATACAGGACCTGCAACATGCGGTCGTGCATTATCCTGCTGAATTGTAGGGTTTCACAGGGATAGAATGAAGGGTAGAGCCACGTGTCGTAACACATCTGAAATGTAACGTCCACTGTTCAAACTGCCATCAATGCGAACAGGAGGTGACCGAGACGTGTAACCAATGGCACCCCATACCATCACGCTGGTGATACGCCAGTATGGCGATGACGAATACACGCTTCCAATGTGCGTTCACCGCGATGTCACCAAACAGGG
Organism: Schistocerca nitens; assembly: GCF_023898315.1. Taxonomy (NCBI): domain Eukaryota; kingdom Metazoa; phylum Arthropoda; class Insecta; order Orthoptera; family Acrididae; genus Schistocerca; species Schistocerca nitens. Next base: position 967,030,212 of record NC_064615.1, read on the forward strand.
CTGCGACCATCATGATGCTGTAAACAGAACCTGGATTCAGCCGAAAAAACTGGATGCACCCAGGTTCGTCGTTGAGTACACCATCGCAGGCGCTCCTGTCTGTGATGCAGCGTCAAGGGTAACCGCAGCCATGGTCTCCGAGCTGATAGTCCATGCTGCTGCAATCTTCGGCGAACTGTTCTTGCAGATGGTTGTTGTCTTCCAAACGTCCCCATCTGTTGACTCAGGGATCGAGACGTGGCTGCACGATCCGTTAGAGCCATGCGGATAAGATGCCTGTCATCTCGACTGCTAGTGATACGAGGCCGTTGGGATCCAGCACGGCGATCCGTCTTACCCTTCTGAACCCACAGATTCCATATTCTGCTAACAGTCATTGGATCTCGACCAACGCGAGCAGCAATGTCGCGATACGTTAAACCGCAATCGCGATAGGCTACAATCCGACCTTTATCACAGTCGGAAGCGTGATAGTACGTATTTCTCCTCCTTACACGTTGCATCACAACAACGTTTCACCAGGCAACACCGGTCAACTGCTGTTTGTGTATGAGAAATCGGTTCGAAACTTTCCTCATGTCAGCACGTTGTAGGTGTCGCCATTGGCGCCAACCTTGTGTGAACGCTTTGAAAAGCTGAAACTTCCTGCCAGATTAAAACTGTGTGCCGGACCGAGACTCGACCTCGGGACCTTTGCCTTTCGCGGGCAAGTGCTCTACCAACTGAGCTACCCAAGCGCGACTCATGCCCCGTCCTCACAGCTTTACTTCTGCCAGTATCTCGTCTCCTACGTTCCAAACTTAACAGAAGCTCTCCTGCGAACCTTGCAGAACTAGCACTCCTGAATGAAAGGATATTACGGAGACATGGCTTAGCCACAGCCTGGGGGATGTTCCAGAATGAGATTTTCACTCTGCTGCGGAGTGTGCGCCGATATGAAACTTCCTGGCAGATTAAAACTGTGTGCCGGACCGAGACTCGAACTCCGGACCTATGCCTTTCGCGGGCTTCTGTTAAGTTTGGAAGGTAGGAGACGAGATACTGGCAGAAGTAAAGCTGTGAGGACCGGGCGTGAGTCGTGCTTGGGTAGCTCAGTTGGTAGAGCACCTGCCCGCGAAAGGCAAAGGTCCCGAGTTCGAGTCTCCGTCAGGCACACAGTTTTAAGCTGCCAGGAAGTTTCGTATCAGCGCACACTCAACTGCAGAGTGAAAATCTCATTCTCTGAAAAGCTAATCATTTGCATATCACACCATCTTCTTCCTGTCGGTTAAATTTCACGTCTGTAGCACGTCATCTTCGTGGTGCAGCAATTTTAATGGCCAGAAGTGTAAAATCTTCATAACTTCCGAATGGTTTGCGTTAGGACGTACAGACTGTATGGTTGGCCTTATAACATGACGGGAATTAGTATGGTTTGGTTTAGCGACGAAGCCCACTTTTGTTTGCATGGGTTCGTCAGCAAGAGGGTTGTTGGGGTTGTTTTTGGGGGAGGAGACCAGACAGCGAGGTCGTCGGTATCATCGGATTAGGGAAGAAAGAGGAAGGAAGTCGGCCGTGCCCTTTCAAAGGAACCATCCCGGCATTTGCCTGGAGCGATTTAGGGAGATCACGGAAAACCTAAATCAGGATGACCGGACGCGGGATTGAACCGTCGTCCTCCCGAATGCGAGTCCAGTGTGCTAGCACTGCGCCACCTCGCTCGGTCCGCCAGCAAGAAAAATGGGCGTATTTTAGGGACTGAGGATTCGCGTTTCGCGACCGAGAAATCTCTTCACCAACGGGTGACTGTAAATATGGAAATTTGTGGTAAGGTCTTATGGGACCAAACTGCTGAAGTCATCAGTCTGTAAGGTTACACACTATTTGATCTAACTAAAGCTAACTTACGCTAAGTACGACACACACACCCATGCCCGAGGGAGGACTCGAACCTCCGACGGGGGGAGCGGCGTGGACCTTAACTAGACGCCAGAGACTGCGCGGCTACCCCACGTGGCCCAACGGGTAACTGTGTTGTGTGCAGTGTCCAGTCACGAAATAATCGGTGCGATGTTCCTTGATGGCACGGTACTACCGAAGGTTTTGGAAGATGATTTCATTCCCACAGTCCAAGTTGACCCATATTTCATAGTTCAAGCAAGAAGGAGCTCGACCCCATCGAAGCAGTAGAGTGTTTGATGTCCTGGAGCAGCACTCTGGGTACCCAGGGTCCACTGGAATGGGCCTCGATTGGGCGCCATATTTTCCGGATCTGAACGCATGCGACCCTTTTTATGGGGCTATGTTAAAGACAAGGTTGTAAGTAGGCTGTTTAGGATTTTATGTTGGTAACACCACGTAGCGCTCTGTATAAAAATCACTGACTGTGCTGTGTGCAGTCTGTGGCTGGTTTGCATTGTTGGAATATTTGCTATTGTAGTGTTGGGCAGTTGGATGTGAACAGCGCGTAGCGTTGCGCAGTTGGGGGTGAGCCGCCAGCAATGGTCGATGTGGGAAGAGAGATGGCAGTTTTTTGAGAGCGGACGATCTGGACGTGTGTCCGCCAGAAAAAGGAAATTTGTAGGACTGGATGTCATGAACTGATATATGTACACTCCTGGAAATTGAAATAAGAACACCGTGAATTCATTGTCCCAGGAAGGGGAAACTTTATTGACACATTCCTGGGGTCAGATACATCACATGATCACACTGACAGAACCACAGGCACATAGACACAGGCAACAGAGCATGCACAATGTCGGCACTAGTACAGTGTATATCCACCTTTCGCAGCAATGCAGGCTGCTATTCTCCCATGGAGACGATCGTAGAGATGCTGGATGTAGTCCTGTGGAACGGCTTGCCATGCCATTTCCACCTGGCGCCTCAGTTGGACCAGCGTTCGTGCTGGACGTGCAGACCGCGTGAGACGACGCTTCATCCAGTCCCAAACATGCTCAATGGGGGACAGATCCGGAGATCTTGCTGGCCAGGTTAGTTGACTTACACCTTCTAGAGCACGTTGGGTGGCACGGGATACATGCGGACGTGCATTGTCCTGTTGGAACAGCAAGTTCCCTTGCCGGTCTAGGAATGGTAGAACGATGGGTTCGATGACGGTTTGGATGTACCGTGCACTATTCAGTGTCCCCTCGACGATCACCAGTGGTGTACGGCCAGTGTAGGAGATCGCTCCCCACACCATGATGCCGGGTGTTGGCCCTGTGTGCCTCGGTCGTATGCAGTCCTGATTGTGGCGCTCACCTGCACGGCGCCAAACACGCATACGACCATCATTGGCACCAAGGCAGAAGCGACTCTCATCGCTGAAGACGACACGTCTCCATTCGTCCCTCCATTCACGCCTGTCGCGACACCACTGGAGGCGGGCTGCACGATGTTGGGGCGTGAGCGGAAGACGGCCTAACGGTGTGCGGGACCGTAGCCCAGCTTCATGGAGACGGTTGCGAATGGTCCTCGCCGATACCCCAGGAGCAACAGTGTCCCTAATTTGCTGGGAAGTGGCGGTGCGGTCCCCTACGGCACTGCGTAGGATCCTACGGTCTTGGCGTGCATCCGTGCGTCGCTGCGGTCCGGTCCCAGGTCGGCGGGCACGTGCACCTTCCGCCGACCACTGGCGACAACATCGATGTACTGTGGAGACCTCACGCCCCACGTGTTGAGCAATTCGGCGGTACGTCCACCCGGCCTCCCGCATGCCCACTATACGCCCTCGCTCAAAGTCCGTCAACTGCACATACGGTTCACGTCCACGCTGTCGCGGCATGCTACCAGTGTTAAAGACTGCGATGGAGCTCCGTATGCCACGGCAAACTGGCTGACACTGACGGCGGCGGTGCACAAATGCTGCGCAGCTAGCGCCATTCGACGGCCAACACCGCGGTTCCTGGTGTGTCCGCTGTGCCGTGCGTGTGATCATTGCTTGTACAGCCCTCTCGCAGTGTCCGGAGCAAGTATGGTGGGTCTGACACACCGGTGTCAATGTGTTCTTTTTTCCATTTCCCGGAGTGTATATTATGACTTTTGAACACTATTAAGGTAAATACATTGTTTGTTCTCTATTAAAATCTTTCATTTGCTAAGTACGCCTATCAGTAGTTAGTGCCTTCAGTAGTTAGAAACTTTTAATTAGCTGGCAGTATTGGCGCTCACTGTATTGTAATAGTTCGGGTAACGAAGGTTTTTGTGAGGTAAGTGATTCATGAAGGGTATATGTTATTGTTAGACAGGGCCATTCTTTTGTAGGGATTTTTGAAAGTCAGACTGCGTTGCGCTAAAAATATTGTGTGTCAGTTTAGTGATGATCAGAATATGTAAAGAGAGAAATGTCTGAGTACGCTCAGTTTTGCTCAGCTGTTTGGAAGTCAAATAGCGTAAGAGGTTTACCACCACAATAACTCATATTTCTTTCTAAGGGGATGTTTCAAGGTGTACAGCAATAGTCGCAGAACCATTGCTGAGCTGGAAACAGCATCGATGTTCCGACACTTCAGCGGGTCATGCAGAATTTCGCACCACATCATCGGCAATGATGGCAGGTATATCAAACATAGCATATACTAAATACGAATATTTGTAGTGTCGTTTACCTGTTGAATAAGGTGTGTGCACTAATTTACCTGTTTTTCTTGTAGTTGAATGATTGTCACCACGTACATATACGGTGCGAATCAAAATCTGCACACTTGGACGCCGCAGCTTGATGATTCCTTGCATGATATTCGTTACAGTACGAAAATCTCTCTAGCAAAGTTTCGCCCCACTCATATTTTCAGTAGTAAATGAACATCAGAGAATAGCAGTTTGGCAGCACTTTAATTATATAGCAGTCGGACAAAAATATGAAAGCTCCACGAGAAATGTACGCATGCTAGCCAACTGTACAGGGGCGCTATTACGTTTGACCATGAATGGCACCTTCCCAGTTGCTTCAATACCTTGCAAGTGTCAGTCTTGGTCGTAACAGTGTTCTGGATGGTTGTGAGATACCGGAACTAAATGAATTTAAAAAATGGTTCAAATGTCTCTGAGCACTATGGGACTCAACATCTTAGGTCATAAGTCCCATAGAACTTAGAACTACTTAAACCTAACTAACCTAAGGACATCACACACACCCATGCCCGAGGCAGGATTCGAACCTGCGACCGTAGCAGTCCTGCGGTTCCGGACTGCAGCGCCAGAACCGCTAGACCACCGCGGCCGGCTAAATGAATTAGAACGGGGCAAATTGTTGGTGCTCGTATGTGTGATGATACAGTGTGCAGTTCAGGGTAGCCCAAATCGCCCAGGGCTGGTCAGATCCAGGGGTTTTCTCCAGGATGCATGGCAGTTTCATGCACCTTGACGATAGTTTTATTGAATAGCGTTTCCCTCCATCGATCTCTACCTCTACATCTACATCTACGTACTTACTCTGCTATTCGCAATAAAGTGCCTGGCAGACGGTTCAATGAACCACTCTCAAGCTGTCTCTCTACCGTGTCAATTATGGCAGCAACGGCGAGTGTTTAGTATCCAGCCGAGTTTATTAACTATGAGCATTACATAACAAATGCAATGTTTATATGTAGGATATAATTTTTTCTAGAACTCAAATGCGTGTATTTGTTTGCCTTTTCATGTTTCACGATGGGCACAACAGCTAAGTGGCAGCAGAAGGGATCTTCAACCTTGTACGAAATGCTAACGTCGTTGGACACAGACCTCAACGAGCCGAGGCCTCCGTGCAAGAGGAAGATGCCACAAGCTTCCCTTAGATGCTGTGGCCAATGTTAACAAAATTATGAATAGCTTTCAAAAATGGTTCAAATGGCTCTGAGCACTATGGGACTCAACTGCTGAGGTCATTAGTCCCCTAGAACTTAGAACTAGTTAAACCTAACTAACCTAAGGACATCACAAACATCCATGCCCTAGGCAGGATTCGAATCTGCGACCGTAGCGGTCTTGCGGTTCCAGACTGCAGCGCCTTTAACCGCACGGCCACTTCGGCCGGCTATGAATAGCTTTATCGAAATGTTAAATGAAATGATGTATGATCAGTTCTGACATAGCTACGATTGCTGACAAATGTACATTAAGTTACGTGGCAATATTATGTACATAGTGTTCTGTAAATAAAACAGTTCGTGACTTCGGAAAAGAAGTTACAAATGCTTGCATTCTTAACATTTTGGAAGATACTGAATACAATGCATTTGTGCAAAGAGATGTATAAAGATCATGAGTAGGACTGATTTCTTCTGAGTAATGGTTTAACAGTTACTACGAAGCCAATGGTAAGTACTAGTTAATCTTCGACTTGGCTATGTCAGGAAAAATCGGTGTAAACATTGATTATCGACCTGGTAGGGCGTATCTGTGAAAGTGATTAGTTTTCTTATTCAGGAAGCGCTCTGAAATTAATCAAATAACAATTTGCAATATTGGGGAATTATTAACGCGCCAGCCAGAGTTAATTATGCTTGATGATCTTGGCGTTGACAATGATTCTTACAGCAATCAACAGATAGAATCTATTACTCAAGTTACGCAGTTACGTTCTGAATATAATTTTTAAGGTAAAAATACAGTGTGTTTATGAATGAATATCGAGGTTTTAACGCTTTATAATATTTGTTATATTAAACTTACAGTTTAAATGATATGTCAAATGAAAGAGCAACTCAAACATTTTCAATTGGTGCGAGATCTGGAGAATATGCAGGCCAGGGCAGCAGTAGAACATTTTCTGTATCCAGACGATTTGCCATTCGTGCACCCAAGTTCGTCGTTGAGTACACCATCGCAGCCGCTCCTGTCTGTGATGCAGCGTCAAGGGTAACCGCAGCCATGGCCTGCGAGCTGATAGTCCATGCTGCTGCAAATGTCGTCGAGCTGTTCGAGCAGATGGTTGTTGTCTTGCAAATGTACACATCTGTTGACTTAGGGATCGAGTCGTGGCTGCACGATCCGTTACAGCCATGAGGATGTGATGCCTGTCATCTCGACTGCTAGTGATACGAGGCCGTTTGGATCTAGCACGGCGTTCCGTGTTACCCTCCTGAAGCCACCGATTCCATATTCTGCTAACAGTCATTGGATCTCGACCAACGCGAGTAGCAATGTCGCGATACGATAAACCGCAATCGCGATAGGCCACAATCCTACCTTTATCAAAGTCGGAAACGTGATGGTACGCATTTCTCCTCCGTACACGAGGCATCACAACAGCGTTTCACCAGGCAACGCCGGTCAACTGCTGTTTGTGTGTGAGAAATCGGTTGGAAACTTTCCTCACGTCAGCACGTTGTAGGTGTCCCCCCTGGCGCCAGCCTTGTGTGAATGCTCTGAAAAGCTAATCATTTGCATATCACAGCATCTTCTTCCTGTCGGTTAAATTTCGCGTATGTAGCACGTCATCTTCGTGGTTTAGCAATTTTAATGGCCAGTAGTGTATTTTTAAAAATATCAACAGTCCTAACGGGTTTTTTACACCGTATTAGGCATGATAATGTGTTGTGTTTTTGGGGTCTCCATATTTTTTTCCACCGCCTGCATGTACTTCAGGTAACTTGATTCAGTACTGTTTAACTGGGCTCCAGAGTTACGCAATCCCAGAGTTCTGTATTAGGAAACACAAGTTCGGATGTTCGATTTCGGGTCTAGGTTTACTTTTTTATTTTTTTCCTATTTTAATCTGCACAGTAATGCTGTAGACTACACTGTAATGTAAACGATACCTATTCTACCTCCAGTTCTTTTCAACTTTGAAAAGCTCTTGGTGAGATACGTCAGAAATATCAATGAAGACGAAGTCTGTAACGCAAACCTGACTGCGGGTAGTAGAGTGCAGTCTTAAAGAGTATTTATTTATCTTATTGCATACCTTATGAACTTCTAAATCAAAATAAAAGCTATACATATTCAAAGATTACTAAACTACTGCATATCAATATTTCAACACATCTCTCCAGCATAATGTTACGCAAACGACAACAGCTACCGGCGAATGGCGAGATCTTTTTCGTGGTGAACCACACCACTCACCATTGGCAAAACATCTTAGAAAGGACTCTTTTAGGCACACGCGGGACATGTTGATACAACATGAGCAACTGTCTGTCGTTCCGCTCCACAGCCAAAAGATCGTGATGATGATTTGCGCCATTTGTGGAGAGCGTCTGCACACCATCCATGGCCCAATAGGGTGCAGTCTGTGGTAGGCCAAATTGCCCGAGGCTGGTCAAATCCAGGGGTTTTCTCTAGGATGCATGGCAGTTTCATGCAGCTTGACGACAGTTTTATAGAATAGCGTTTCGATCCATCGAACATATTGAATTCATCTACAGTAAGATACCTGGCTGTGATACGAGTGGGATATAAATCTTTTTCGCTCTACAGGGAATATTTTGTTCAGTCGTGAGTTTAAATCTGACTCAATACAGGTAACCAGCATGTGGGAGTAAACCGTATTGACCCACTAACAATGCACATGGCTTAATTAAGTTGTACTTCTAGTTTTTCACATACGTACTATTAAGTCAGATCCACACTTCTCTGCTGTTGATTCTACCAGTCCCAGTGTTGATACTCGGAAGACTTTCTATTGATGATCCCCAATTAGTGACGCAGAGTCTATGGAGAATGTTACGAGTATTTCTGGTTTTGAGTGTCGTACATAACGTGATATCAAGGTACTTTGGATGCATGTTATGACGAAGTTCGTCTCCCTCATAACAGACATCAAGGGCGCTGTGTACTGCTCTAATGGACAGATGAAAATTTGCAACTTCTGTTTTATTAGAATCAAGTTGTAACCTCCATTTTTATAGAAACGTTAGCTTAAAATGTCAAGATCAGACGATAGGATTTGTTTAGTTGCTTCAAAAGTTTTTTGTTGGGAAGCTGTTGCTCAGTCATCAGCAAACAAAACTTCCTGGTGGACTGTGTTGAAGGAATATATATATATATATTAAAAAAGAGAGGGGCAAGCACAGATCTGTGTGATTAGCCATTATTCAATACTTTTGGATAGCTAGTGTATTTCCTGCAGTTACAGTAAGTGTCCCTCCACCTAAAAAGTTGGTAGTCTGTCCGTCTGCGTGGAAGAAGTTGTGATCACCTACAAAGCAGCTCATGTCTCCAGATCTTATCGTATGCTGCCCTTAGCTCAACGAAAGCCATTGATGGGGTTTTCTTCATATGGTGTCCAAAGCTGAGAAGGAGGTGCTGCCAGATAATCTCATAGGTCTCCTGGGTAAAATGAATTTGTCACAAGTGATGAAGAATAACAATCAGTTAGAATTAATTACTTGTCATACAGCAGAAACAACTACAAAACTTATCAATGTGGAGGCGTTACACATTCAGAATGAGCGGCCAGTTTACTGGAAGCTGAAAGTCATAATTAGTCGTTTTACGATGATGATGATAATGAAGGTGATAAATAAAGAGCAGAGTTTGGTGATTACCTATGATGCTGCTTGGTAACTCTAGTGGTCACGAAATACACTACAGAACTTAATGGACTTGAAAGTGGGAATCACGACACTTGGTACTAACCGGCTGATCTAATGGAAGGAATGAACAGCGGAAACTGGATTCGAATGTAGTTGATGAAGTAGTGTGTAACAATATACCGGGTGTTCAAAAAGTCAGTATAAATTTGAAAACTTAATAAACCACGGAATAATGTAGATAGAGATGTAAAAATTGACACACATGCTTGGAATTACATGGGGTTTTATTAGAACCAAACAAAACAAAGTATTTCTAGACGCGTGAAAGATCTCTTGCGCGCGTCGTTTGGTGATGATCGTGTGCTCAGCCGCCACTTTCGTCATGCTTGGCCTCCAAGGTCCCCAGACCTCAGTCCGTGCGATTACTGGCTTTGGGGTTACCTGAAGTCGCAAGTGTATCGTGATCGACCGACATCTCTAGGGATGCTGAAAGACAGCATCCGACGCCAAGGCCTCACCATAACTCCGGCCATGCTTTACAGTGCTGTTCACAACATTATTACTCGACTACAGCTATTGTTGAGGAATGATGGTGGACAAATGAGCGTTTCCTGTAAAGAACATCACCTTTGCTTTGTCTTACTTTGATATGCTAATTATTGCTATTCTGATCAGATGAAGCGCCATCTGTCGGACATTTTTTGACTTTAGTATTTGTTTGGTTCTAATAAAACCCCATGTCATTCCAAGCATGTTTGTCAGTTTGTACCTCTCTGTCTACATTATTCCGTGATTTATTCAGTTTTCAAATTTATACTGACTTTTTGATCGCCCGGTACTTAGACGATGTGATCTGCGAGACTGAAAGGGAAATATCTAGGGTAAAAGCAGGAGGGATAGACCAAGAAGAACAGGAATCGAGTCAGCTTATTTTTTATTTTTATTTATTTATTTTTACTTTGGGGGAAGGGGTAAGACTGAAGAAAAGGTAAAAAATGCTGACAATAGATAGGAAAGCATGGAGAGCATGGAGAAGGCACAATAAACCTTTAAAAGCAAAATATGTGCTTCAAAGTGGATAAATTAAAAAGGAAAAAAGGAACCGTTCTCCCATTTCTATATTCTTCTTAAGTAGGTCTAATAGCATGTGCTATGTATGAAGGTTGTTGTAATTGCTGTAAAACGATTGAGATGCCAGATATCACATCATACAGTCTAGAACATAAAAAATACTTGTAGACCTGAAATCTAGTTCGAGTTTTCTAATGTAAAACTGTATACGTTGCACTATTTGGGGAGCACGGCTACAATGTACTGTGAAACGTTCCCATCAGATACTTCTGATATAATTAAGTCACATTTCGGCTTACTAATTACCTCTAGCTGTCAGCAGTCCTCAAGAAAGGAAAAGAGTCGTTTGTTTTCAATCAATACCTCTTCATTATCTGTACCAGCGTTTTCCTGCGTCCTAATCCTGTGATTAAACCCAGAAGTCATAGTTATGTTTCATCTAAATGTGGATTCTCGCGGATGACGGAAATTGGTAGTGTGCTATAACGGTGTCACCAGCTTGGGGACGCAAATAGAAACGCAAAAGGCAGACAAGTTAACCGTGTCGACAGAACAAGTTGTTTGGTCACGGATGTAGCGTTAAGTTATCCATGCAGAGTGGTCCTTCTCTGGGCACTTGGCTTCTGCACAACCTTAAGCGTGTCCGGGAGCCTCTGGCCGCTACCGGACTCTCTACTCTTCTGTCACTTTCACGTAAGTCTGGCAGTTTTGGTAAGCACTCTGCAACAATACTACGAAAAGTATTAGAATGTTTTATAAGTGATTTGCTGTTTTGTGTAACAATTACATTTCCAGTCTTGGGATGTTTGTGAGGAAGTTAATAGTCACTGGGATATAACTTTAAGTATGCACGGATAATTGTAACTTCTGTGGGAAGTACTTTGTATGTACGCTGCTTTAGCATTACTTTTTTAGTCATCAAACGAAATTATGTGACTTTTTTTTTCTGCAGACGCACCTTACCTCAATAACACATTTTGGATTATATATTTTAGTTATGATTTTCAGAGGCAATCTTCAAAAGGTTGGAGCCGGATTGTTCAATGGCCAAATGATTCGAGTTTCATTTGTGTTCATTCGGTAGTTATTCTCTTGATAGAGAAAGAGCCTATCTGCGTCAATACAGAAGTTCGATTATCTAAACTCTTCCATCTTTCACTGCAGTAATTTGATTAAACCTTCATGTCGAAAGTTGCTGAACAATGACGATAGACAACCAAAACACAATGACGTGAGACATGGTCACTTTTAGCGATATCTCTTATTTTTTCAGATCACGAATGATTTGTTAAAAAAGGTATTAATGCAGATTATAAGCCAAGAAGATAATCTAATCGCAACAGAATACCACGTGAAACGTTGAATCATTCGCATTTTTCAGTGTCATTAGCTGGAGGATTGTTCCTTTGTAGAACTTTCTCCATGGAGAGGGCATATTTTACTAGACTTCTACCATGTCTGGTAATAGTACAAAGGAATAAGTCTTTGCTTAACAATTCATAAATTCATTGTCATCAAGTAAACTCAAAAGATGTGTTTGCTTTTAATGCGGAACTGATTTATTTATTTTATTCAGTTTCCTGCTTACCTGAGCAGTACTGAAGAGCATGCCTTTTGTCTTTTGCGAATGTCGACTAAACGTGTGTATGTCCGATTTAAACTCATTTTGTGGCAAAATAGACGGACTTCCTTTCCCCATTATCACAAGAATATTCACGTGCTTCTTAAGCGGCCTCTAAGTACATATCTTATTGACAAATTAAGAGAATTCAGTTTTCCAAGCGAAACTAATAACTACTAATACCTATACCTCGTACATTGTGGACAATGTTTATTCATTTTTGTAATGCTCAGTTAAAACTGCAACATAACACTTTGCGGTTTGCCACATGTATATCCTCGTGCTTCTTAGGTTGCCTCTAGGTTCACAGAGTCCATCCGAACAGGCCTCGGAAGGCCCAACGGTACCGACAGGCCGTCGTGTCATCCTCTGCCAACAGGCGTCACTGGATGTGGCTGCGGAGGGCCCTGTGGTCAACACACTGCTCTCCAGGCCGTAATCAGTTTTCGTGAGCAGAGCCGCTACTCCTCAGTCAAGTATCTCCTCAATTGGCTTCACAAGGGCTGAGTGCACCCCGCTTGCCAACAGCGCTCGGCAGTCCCGGTCAGTCCCCCATCCATCTGCTAGCCCAGCCTGACAGCGCATGACATAGCTGATCTGACGGGAGCCGGTGTTACCGCTGCGGCAAAGCACCTGACTTCGCTCTAAGTTTATACCTTATCGGTAAATCATCAGAACTCAATTTTCCGAGCCGAACAATTTTTATTCATTTTTGAAAGTCTCAGTTTATTGTAACTTTTTACCACATCCACATCCATGTGCTTCTTACGTTGGCTCTAGGTTCATATCTTGTCGATAAATGAACAGAACTCAGTTTTTCAACCTAACTTTTCACAGTTTGTCACATGTAAATCCACGTGGTTCTTATGGTGTCTCTAAGGTCATGTACTACCAATAAATGAACAGAATACTTTCCAAGACAAACTGTTGTTGTTGTTGTGGTCTTCAGTCCAGAGACTGGTTTGATGCAGCTCTCCATGCTACTCTGTACTGTGAATGCTTCTTCATTTCCCAGTACCTACTGCAACCTACATCCTTCTGAATCTGCTTCGTGTATTGATCTCTTGGTCTCCCTCTACGATTTTTACCCTGCACGCTGCCCTCCAGTACTAAATTGGTGATCCCTTGATGCCTCAAAAAATGGTTCAAACGGCTCTGAGCATTATGGGACTTAACTTCTGAGGTCATCAGTCCCCTAAAACTTAGAATTAATTAAACCTAACTAACCGAAGGACATTACACACATCCATGCCCGAGGCAGGATTCGAACCTGCGACCGTAGCGGTCTCGCGGTTCCAGACTGTAGCTCCTAGAACCACTCGGCCACTCCGGCTACCAACCGATCCCTTCTTCTAGTCTAGTTGTGCCACAAATTTCTTTTCTTCCCAATTCTATTCGATACTTCCTCATTAGTTATGTGATCTACCCATCTAGTATTTATCATTCTTCTCTAGCACCACATTTCGAAAGCTTCTATTCTCTTCGTGTCCAAACTGTTTATCGTCCATGTTTCACTTCCATACATGGCTACAATCCCTACAAATACTTTCAGAAACGACTTCCTGACACTTAAATCTATACTCGATGTTAACAAATTTCTGTTCTTCAGAAACACTTTCCTTGGCATAGCCAGTTTACATTTTATATCCTCTCTACTTCGACCATCATCAGTTATTTTGCTTCCTAAACAGCAAAATTCATCTACTACTTTAAGTGTCTCATTTCGTAATCTAATTCCCTTGGCATCACCCGACTTAATTCGGCTACATTCCATTATACTCGTTTTGCTTTTGTTGATGTTCATCTTATATCCTCCTTTCAAGACACTCTCCATTCCGTTCAGCTGCTCTTCCAAGTCCTTTGCTGTCTCTGACAGAATTACAATGTCATCGGCGAACCTCAAAGTTTTTATTTCTTCTCCACGGATTTTAATACCTACTCCGAATTTTTCTTTTGTTTCCTTTATTGCTTGCTCAATATACAGATTGAATAACATCGGGGATAGGCTACAACCCTGTCTCACTCCCTTCCCAACCACTACTTCCCTTTCATGCCCCTCGACTCTTATAACCGGCATCTGGTTTCTGTACAATTTGTAAATCACCTTTCGCTCTCTGTATTTTACCCCTGCCACCTTGAGAATTTGAAAGAGAGTATTCCAGTCAACATTGTCAAAAGCTTCTCTAAGTTTACAAATGCTAGAAACGTAGGTTTGCCTTTCCTTAATCTATGTTCTAAGATAAGTCGTGGGGTCAGTATTGCCTCACGTGTTCTAATATTTCTACGGAATCCAAATTGATCTTCCCCGAGGTCGGCTTCTACCAGTTTTTCCATTCATTTCCAAACTAATGCCTATATATATTCTCAGTTTTTATTCATTTTCAAATTAGTGTAATTTTTCGTATCTCGGCTTCTGTCCACAAAGGTACCACCTCTCAGCTGAGTAGACAGCAACGCTTCGTAGCTCTTGTCGATAGTGAGGAATATCATTTGCTGTCTTTGTATTTATCGGATGGACTAAAGAGTGATTGTTTCTTTTTGTATGCTCACCACATATGTTACCACCTTTCAGTGCAATACGGTAGTATAAACAGTCATGCCCATTAAGAATAGTGCAGCCTCCATGTATTGATATAGAATTTATCACGAGTGGAAACCGTTTTATCTGTCGAAGTGTATGTGTTCCATTTTCATCAAGACCAGCGTATATTAGTCAACAAATTGTTGTGGAAACAGTAATAACCCCTTGCTTTCTGTATTATGAACCTCAACCAGATGTGTATTCAAAATTAGATGTTATCCTAGCGCTTTATTTGAGTTCAGATGTTGTCGGCACTATCTGATGTTTAATCGAAATGGTCATTCAAGTCGTTATTTGCTGCTGAACATTTTAAATACTGAGCAGTCAACCATGCCGACCAACAGCATACTCAGTAACGTTTTAAGTGAAATAAGACACTGATCTCTATGTTACTATAGTATTGTAAAATTGCCTTTCCTACCGGAAATATGCATTGAACGATATTTTGTTACAGACATTCTTATACTGCGAGTATGCAAGGAATCGCTCTGTGGTGTCCGGAGGTGCAAGTTTTGGTTCATCCAATATAAAATACACTAGGTCTTCATACAAGGGATAACCATGATGTTTCAATTATCAGATCGAAAAGCTCGAGCCGTGACCCTGAGACTTCATGTGGGTTTGATCCTTCTTTACATGTTATACACCCTTCAGTGCGCCACATTGTCCCCAATGATGACTTGGTAGGGACGTTGGCTGTGGAAGTCAGCATTTTGACTGATTAACCATTTCGGGATGCGAGGGCCGTATGCGTGGCGCGACGCAGCAGTCGCTATGGGACGCGAGGCCCGTATATGTGGCCCTATAGTCGCGTCAGAAGCCATCAATGATTTGTGACTACACGGCAAATGTGGGAGCCTTAGACAGGGCCGATCACTACTGCGCGTCGTACCATTTTGTCAGAAAATCCTTCAAAGGGTGGAGGAAAATTTTCTTCTGGTTATTCGAGCTACGACATTCACTTTTCTTAGTAAATTTTTATTTTGACAAAAGGGTAATTGTTCTGGTTAATTTCAAGTGGGGATCGTCAACGCTTACTTGCTATATGTCATCATAACAAAGAAAAGAGGAGAGACACCAAAGAGTCATTTGCAGTGTCGGAAAAGTCTCTTCTAGGAGCTTGTGGGTGACGTCAGGGCTGAACCAACCCCATCGAGGAAGAGGCTACGCTCTGAGCATGGTGACCTACACAGGATGGACGACCTGTACCTGTACCATGCTATCGCTAGAACAGACACCGCAAAACAGGGCGACTGTGTCGTCTACAGTGATCGCTCCAAGCTAGGAGGGCGAAAACGGGCCTCCTTTTTTTGCGAAACTTGTCCGTCCAACCCTTCTCTTCATGTGTCTGAGTGCTTCAACAGGTATCACAAAGTAGCAAAGAACCGAAAGCACTTGTAAAATATGGTTACCTATCGAAAAATCGATGTGTCAAAGTTGTGAAGTTTGTTTTAAGCCAATTTTATGAAATTTTGTAGTTTATTGACAAAAATCAAATTTTTCATCCCTCAAAATGGACTTTTTATTTTTCTTCCCACGGACGTCCCATAAGAGATAAAATTGTAATTTATATGTCATTTTAAAGGTAAAACTTTAAAGAATAAAATACAACTAATGTTAATATCTCTAGTTCAAAGCATCACCTCTCAACTAAAAAAAAAGCAAAAAAAATCAAATTTTTTCATTTTTTTCTATTTTAACACCGCCGCCAAGTCAAAAATCCGCGATATGGAATAATGAAAATAGTATGCCAAAAAGAGCGTGTTTTAAGCTTCATTTACAAGAAAAAATTACACCGATAAGTCCAAAACTTTAGATTTTATACGCGACGAAAGAAAACTAATGGATATGGAAGCGGCACAGCGCCGCCGAATTGCTCCGCTTTGGGGAAACTCGCTCCGTCCCGAAAGGGTTAAGTAACGTTCCACCTAAGAAAATTATCTCGTCGTCATTCTGGAAACGCCAGACAACGCAATGGCTTCTTCGTCTGAGGAAAGAGGAAGCCGCTACTGGGTGCCAAGTCAAGAGAATTCGGCGGGGTGGAGGGGGAGGCGGGAGGGGGGGGGGGAGGGGGAAGGGGAGGGAAAATTTGATTTGATAACCCGTAGAAGCAGCATCAGTAACCGTTTTCCGTGCATGGAAAAATGTCTGGCGACGCCTCCTGCAACCTTGTCAGGAGATTTAGACAATATGCTCCTGTGACTGTTTTGCCCCTTGCTAGCATAATACACTGCCGGGAAAAACTGCAATACCCTCATGAACTGTGTTCAATGCCACTAGGCTATAATTTACGCATACAGAGCGGTTGTAGCATTAGGGATTCACTTGTCACGGTCATCGACGATCAAGGGGTCTCTCTGAGCGCCCTCTCTTTTGAATCCGCAAGCAGTAACCGTTCTGGGTTTAGGGATTATCAGCGTGTGTAACGCACATTCTAGGGTACAACCATGCCCCAACAGCGAGTGTGTGTTCCTGTTGAACAGCTTCAGCCTTCTGCAGTGGGTCACACTGTGGCCCTGCAGAAAGCTCGATAGTTATACCGAGGGGTTGCTACACATGTTGGGCTCAATGTGTCGGTGGTGTGCCGTTGCCTTCTGTAATGGAATATTTTCACATCTGTAGACCAGGTTCTGGACGTCCGTGGAGTACAGTTGCAAGTCAAGGTCAGCATGTAGTGTGAGCAGCAGTACTCGACGAACATCATACAGAAATGAAATACAAGCACATGTTGCACCTTCTGTGTCATCAGGGACCACTGCGCACCGTTTGCTTGCTGCATAATTAAGATCACGTTTGCCTCGGACCAGGCCACCACTGACAGACACTACGACAATGCCGAGCATAGCTACTCTTGTGTCGTGTAACTATTGACTAGAGAGCAGACTGGCACTCTGTTGTCTTCAGTGACGATAGTAGGTTCTCCCTGCGCTCGAGTGATGGCCGTACAGGTGTATGGCGTAGAGATTGTGAGCTGCCTTTTTCGGAGTGCAATCGACCCGACACACAGGTCCCAACCCAGGCTTCATAACAGTTACATCTTGCGGTCACATTTGGTGTTTCCGCAGGGTAAAGTAACCAGTGTCTGCTGCACAGGCCGTTATTCCCGCGTTACTGCCATTTCTTCGGGTGGTAGATGATGTGCTTTTCCAGCAGGAAAATGCACGTCCACATTCGGCTGTTGTTACGCAACTTGCTCTTCGTAGTGTACAACAACTGCCCTGGCCAGCAAGATTACCAGCTCTCTCGCCAACTGCATATGCATGGGTTTACTCTTTCTCCAGGGATTGCAAGAACCATTACTGAATTGCAACAAAAGGCGCAAGATGATTCGGACAATCTATTGCAGTATGCTATTCGGGATCTTGCGTGCAAGAGTAGACGCTTGCGTTACCGCCAGAGGCACTATGTATTGATGCGACGTTTAGGGCATCCTTTGCTGTGACAGGTGTGTTTCATTTGGTCTGAATATGTCATCGTATGCTCCTACAATGATGAACTAGCTGTCATCTCGCTGGTCAACAAAATGACTTGGCCCTTGAGGATGTTGCATTTTTTCTGTTAGTGTGTGTCAGCACTACATCACGGCAGTAGCAAAAAACGCTCAGTAGCATATTGCCGATGTTGGTCGGATGTCCGAATATTTCGGTGGTGGTTAATCCAGACTTACCACTGCTTATCTTAATCCTTTGTCTCGGGGATCATAGTGATACACACTCGGAGATGAGGTAGCTAAAGAAATTATCTGAACTGGCCTGACAAAACTTTAGTATTTCCTCTCCTGCCTCCAATTCTGTCTATTTTGATGGGCGTGAGTCTTCGCGGAACCCAGCGGGCAGCGATTTCTGTTCTGTTCGAAATATCGCGCAAGATGTTAAAAACAAATTATCAGCCGGTTTTTTACTTTTTCCACTACTGCTTCGAGTTTGGTACACCGAATTTCGAGCACGAGGCATCTACTTTTCTTGCTGTTCGCAGTTCTTCACAGAGAGATGGGCTACCACTTCGTTCTTAGTCATTCGGAGTTGTCTGGCCACACTGGAATAAAGAGTCAGTGCCACATAAACAGTGTGTCATATGATGGTCCATTGTTGCTGCACTCATATGCCAACTCAGCGTGGCTTATTGCAGCTTTCCCCAACAAATTCAAAACAATTAAATGCAGCACCACACAATACTTCACTTTATTAATGGGCTGGGCCATTTTATTTTTGACTCCGTTAGTGGGACTTAGCAAGATGTACGAGACAGGCGAAATACCCTCAGACTTCAAGAAGAACATAATAATTCCAATCCCAAAGAAAGCAGATGTTGACAGATGAGAAAATTACCGAACTATCATTTTAATAAACCATGGCTGCAAAATACTAACACGAATTCATTACAGACGAATGGAAAAACTGGTAGAAGCCAACCTCGGGGAAGATCAGTTTGGATTTCGTAGAAATTTAGGAACACGTGAGGCAATACTGACCCTACGACTTATCTTAAAAAATAGATTAAGGAAAGGCAAACCTACGTTTCTAGCATTTGTAGACTTAGAGAAAGCTTTTGACAATGTTAACTGGAATACTCTCTTTCAAATTCTGAAGGTGGCAGGAGTAAAATACAGGGAGCGAAAGGCTATTTACAATTTGTACAGAAACCAGATGGCAGTTATAAGAGTCCAGGGGCATGAAAGGGAAGCAGTGGTTGGGAAGGGAGTGAGACAGGGTTGTAGCCTCTCCCCGATGTTATTCAATTTGTATATTGAGCAAGCAGTAAAGGAAACAAAAGAAAAATTCGGAGTTGGAATTAAAATTCATGGAGAAGAAATAAAACCTCTGACGTTCGCCGATGGCATTGAAATTCTGTCAGAGACAGCAAAGGACTTGGAAGAGCAGTTGAACGGAATGGACAGTGTCTTGAAAGGAGGATATAAGATGAACATCAACACAAGCAAAATGAGAATAATGGAATGTAGTCGAATTAAAGCGGGTGATGTTGCGGGGATTTGATTAAGAAATGAGACGCTTAAAGTAGTAAATGAGTTTTGCTATTTGGGGAGAAAAATAACTGATGATGACCGAAGTAGAGAGGATATAAAATGTAGACTGGCAATGGCAAGGAAAGCGTTTCTGAAGAAGAGAAATTTGTTAACATCGAGTATAGATTTAAGTGTCAGGAAGTCGTTTCTGAAAGTAATTGTATGGAGTGTAGTCATTTATGGAAGTGAAACATGGACGATAAATAGTTTAGACAAGAAGAGAATAGAAGCTTTCGAAATGTGGTGCTACAGAAGAATGCTGAAGATTAGATGGGTAGATCACAAAACTAATGAGGAGGTATTGAACAGAATTGGAGAGAAGAGAAATTTGTGGCACAACTTGACTAGAAGACGGGATCGGTTCGTAGGGCGAATTCTGAGGCATCAAGGGATCACCAATTTAGTGTTGGAGGGCAGCGTGGAGGGTAAAAATCGTAGAGGGCTTTTTTTTTTCGGTCATCAGTCTACTGACTGGTTTGATGCGGCCCGCCACGAATTCCTTTCCTGTGCTAACCTCTTCATCTCAGAGTAGCACTTGCAACCCACGTCCTCAATTATTTGCTTGACGTATTCCAATCCCTGTCTTCCTCTACAGTTTTTGCCCTCTACAGCTCCCTCTAGTACCATGGAAGTCATTACCTCATGTCTTAGCAGATGTCCTATCATCCTGTCCCTTCTCCTTATCAGTGTTTTCCACATATAGAGCGCTACCAAGAGATGAATACACGATTCAGAAGGATGTAGGTTACAGTAGGTACTGGGAGATGAAGATCCTTGCACAGGATAGAGTAGCATGGAGAGCTGCATCAAACCAGTCTCTGGACTGAAGGCCACAACAACAACAAATGGGATCCAACGGCAATATGGTGAGAGACTTCATCGTATCCCAGAACTGCAGACAACTTCCTGCAAACAAAAAAATAATTACGCAACTTCCTGTTTTTGAAATGTACTTAGAACTTCATGACTTCTGTAACATAACTGGCTCTTGGAGCCATAGCAGTATTCTCACATGTATTGCAGCTGACGCATGGCGTTATAAGATGGAATGTAGTAGAAACAACAGAAGTTGCTAATACTCATTTATAGCAAACGTAGGAAGCTGCTCCTAATGTGTTGGCTACTGACTGATAGCAGTAATGAAAGTTGGATGGATTACCCTCTGGCTTATATGCCAAAAAATTATTTCCTTCTATTAATTATTGCTAAATCAATATTCTAGTTTTGTTTGTAATAATGTAGGACATTCCCACGTCCGTAGGCGAAATAGGTAATGCAAGCCTTTGCGGTGCAGTTCGACTCGGAGGTGAGCCAGGTCCAATCCTGGTGGTGGAAAATATACACTGCCAGTATTTGGTATGACACGGGATGTCAGGCGTAAAGTTGTTGATCAAAAGCCTTTGCACAAACGTCCTGGTTTAAATTCAAAACCGCTCTGTACAGTCACCTTCAATGAGTCACTGTGAAACTCTTGATGGTGGTCCGTCCAGCGGACGGGGACGTGAAGCTTGGCGGTGTTCGAGACGAGTAAGCTGATTGGACCCGTCATCTTGGGGTGGAGTCTTTGATTAATAATGAACAAGTCCTCGGTAGTGAGTTAGAACCTCGACAATGTTTAAATTTTGAATGAAAATCATCACCGCTGGCGCCCGAAGACTTCCGACATAAGAACTCACCCTCATTCTGCCAGCGTTCTTCTCAAAGAGGGAAGGAGGAGCGGACACAGGTTTGGGGCGCTCGCTTGTCCTTTGGCTGGGAAATTTTCACTTAAGGGCGGAAGAATCAGCAGTGATCAGTGGCATCAAATCCAGAAGGCAATGGATGCCCCTGCATAGAAGACACGTAATTGTCCGCAGGACATGTAGCCTGTTTTGGGAAAAGTGCCACTATAGCCTCTCCACTGACAAAAGATTCCGAACTAGTCTCCCATTCGGATCTTTGGAAAGGGACTGCCAAGGAGTAGGTGACCATATGAAAAAGACTGAATAACCAACGAAAGGCAAACGTTCTACGAGTCGGAGCGTGGAATTTTAGAAGTCTAAACATGGTAGGTATGCTTGAAAATCTGAAAAGAAAAAAGCAAAGGCTCAATCTAGGGGTAAAAGTCGTGAAATGGAAAGAAGAGAAGGATTTCTGGTCAGATGAGTACAGAACAATATCAACAGCAGCAGAAAATGGCATAACGGCAGTGGGATTAGCTATGTGTACGAAGGTAGGGCAGAAAGTGAGTTACTACAAACTGTTCAGTAATAGGATTTCACTCATCAGAAGATAGTTAACTACACTGAAGCGCCAAAGAAACTGGTATAGACATGCATGCTCAAATACAGTTATATGTAAACAGGCAGAATACGGCGCTGCGGCCGGCAACATCTATACAAGAGCACAAGTGTATCGAGCAGTTGTTAGATCGGTTACTGACAGTACAATGGCAGGTTATCAAGGTATAAGTGAACTTGAAAGTGGTGTTATAGTCGGTGCACGAGTGGTGGGACACAGCATCTCCGAGGTAGAGATGAAGTGGAGATTATCCCGTACGACCATTTCACGAGTGTACCGTGAATATCAGGAATCCGGTAAAACATCAAATCTCCGACATCGCTGTGGCCGGAAAAAGATCCTGCAAGAACGGGACCAACGACGTTGAAGAAAATCGTTCAACGTGACAGAAGTGCAACCCTTCCCCAAATTGCTTCAGATTTGAGTACTGGGCCATCAACAAGTGTCAGCGTGCGAATCATCCAATGAAACATCATCGATATGGGCTTTCGGAGCCGAAGGCCTTCTCGTATACCATTGATGACTGCACGATACAAAGCTTTACGCCTCTCCTGGGTCCGTCAACACCGACATTGAGTCTGGAAACATGTTACCTGGTAGGATGACCCTCGTTTCAAATTGTATCGAACTAACGGACGTGTACGGGTATGTAGACAACCTCATGAATCCAAGGACCCTGCATGTAAGCAGGGGACTGTTCACGCTGTGGAGAATCTGTAATAGTGTGAGTTGTGTGCAGTTATAGTGATATGGGGTTCCTGATACGTCTAGATACGATTCTGACAGATGACACGTGCGTAAGCATCCGCTCTGATCACTTGCATCCATTCATGTCCATGTGCATTCCGACGGACTTGGGCAATTCCAGCAAGACAATGCGACACAACAAACGTCCAGAATTGCAACAGAGTGGCTCCAGGACCACTCTTCTGAGTTTCAACAGTTCCACTAGGCACCAAACTCCCCAGACATGAACATTATTGAGCATGTCTGGAGGCTTTGTAACGTGCCATTCAGAAGAGATATCCATCCGCTCGCACTCTTACGGATTTATGGACAGCCCTGCAGGATTCATGGTGTCAATTCCCTCCAGCACTAATTCAGACATTGTTCGAGTCCATGGCACGTCGCGTTGCAGCACTTCTGCATGCTCGTAGGTCCCCTACACGATATTAGGCAGGTGTATCACTTTCTTTGGCACTTCAGTGCAACACCGAAAAGAACAGTTCATGTACCATACCACCGTTGCAAGCAGAAGATGAAGAGATAGAGAGTGTGTGATTATACTGGGAGCGTAATTCAGTACGTAAGGCAGATGAACATCTAATAGTCATGGGGTATTTCGAATGCGGTTGTAGGGGAAGGATTAGAAGAAAGGGTTACGGGAGAATATGGGGATGGTAGCAGAAATGAGAGAGGAAAAAGACAAATTGAATTCTGCAATAAATATCTCTTAGTAATAATGAACACTCTGTTCAAGAATCATAAGAGGAGGGAAAAATATTTGCAAAAGGCTGGGATGTATGGGAAGATTTCAGTTAGATTACTTCACGGACAGGCAGAGATTATGAAATCAGATATTGGATTTTAAGGCG
The DNA here is from genome assembly GCF_023898315.1 of Schistocerca nitens. NCBI lineage: Eukaryota > Metazoa > Arthropoda > Insecta > Orthoptera > Acrididae > Schistocerca > Schistocerca nitens. The sequence continues at coordinate 967,053,829 of NC_064615.1, forward strand.
TACACAGGAGCAGATATAGGCCGAGATAACAATTTCGTAATGATGACGAGCAAACTGTAGTTTAAGAAACTAGTGGAGAAGAATCAATGGCCAAAGAGGTGGGATACGTAAATACTAAGGAATGAAGAGATACGCTTGAAGCTCTCTGACACTATAGATACTGCGGTAATGAGTACGTCATTAGGCAGTCCAGTTAAAGAGAAATGGAGATCTCTAAAAAGGACAATCGCAGAACTTGGAAAGAGAAACATACGTACAAGGAAGGTAAATGCAAAGAAACCATGGGTAACAGAAGAAATACTTCAGTTGACCGATGAAAGAAGGATGTACAAAAATGTTCAATGAAATTCAGGAATACGTAAATACAAGTCACTCAACGGAATAAATAGGAAGTGTAGGGAAGCTAAGGCGAAATGACTGAATGAAAATGTGAAGAAATAGAAAAAGAAATTATTGCCGGAACGACTGATTCGCCTTATAAGAAAAGTTAAAACAAACTTTGGTGATATTAAAAGCAAGCGTGGTAACATGACGAGTGCTATGTTAAAGGCAGAGGAGAAAGCGGATAGGTGGAAAGAGTGCGTTGAGGGCCTGTGTGGAGTGGAGAACTTGCCTAATGACGTGATGGGTACCCAGTATTAGAATTTAAAATAGCTCTGCAAGTCTTAAAATCAAATAAGGTTGAAGGGATAGCAATATTCCATCGGAATTTCTAAAATCATTGCGAGAAGTGACAACAAAACGATTATTTACGTTGGTGCAAAGCATGTATGAGACTGGCGATAGACCATCAGACTTTCGGGAAAACGTCATTCACGCAATTGCGAAGAGCCGACAAATGCGAGAATTATGGCACAATCAGCTTAACAGCTCATATATCTAAACTGCTGACAATAATAATAGAGATGTATGGAAAAGAAAATTGAGAAACAGGTAACAATCTATTTGGCTTTAGGAAAGGTAAAGGCACCAGAGATGCGATTGATATTAGAAGCAAGACTGAGGAAAAATCAAGACACGTTCATAGCATTTTCAGACTTAGAAAAAGCTTTCGACAGTGTAAAATGGTGCAAGAGGTTAAAATTCTGGGAAAAATACGAGTGAACCACAGACAAAGACGGGTAACATGCAGTATGTACAAGAACCAAAAGGGAGCAATAAGACTGTAAGACAAAGAACAAAGTACGCGGATTAAAAAGGGCATAATACAGGGAAGTAGTCTTCCGCTCCTACGGTGCAATCTATAGATCGAAGAAGCAATTACGGAAATAAAAGAAAATTTAAATAGCGGAATTAAAATTCAAGGTGAAAGGATATCAATGAAAAGGTTCACTGATGACATTGCAATCCTCAATGAAAGTGAAGAAGAATCACAGGACTTACTGAATGAAATGAACAATTTATTTAGTACAGAATATGGATCGACAGTAAGGGGAAGAAGCCCACCCGGTTAGCCATGCGGTCTAACGCACTGCTTTCCGGGCAGTCCCCGGCACGAATCCGCCTGGCGGATTAATGTCGAGGTCTGGTGTGCCGGCCAGTCTGTGGATGGTTTTTAATGCGGTTTTCCACGTGCCTCGGCGAATGCGGGCTGGTTTCCCATATTCCGCCTCAGTTACGCTATGTCGGTGATTGCTGTGCAAACACTTTCTCCACGTACGCGTACACCATCATTACTCTACCACGCAAACATCGGGGTTACACTTGTCTGGTGTGAGACGTTCTCGGAGGGGTCCACTGGGGGCCAAACTGCAGGATAACCCTGGGTTCGGTGTGGGGCGACAGTGGAGTGAGTGGACTGCTGTAGCCTGTTGTGGGGTTGTGAACCACTGAGGGCTACTCCGGGGACGAAGCCTTTCCGTCGTTTCTAGGTCCCCAGTTCCACACAATGCAATACAACACAAAGGGAAGAAAGACAAAAGCAATGAGAAGTAGCAGAAATGAGAACAGCGCGAAAATTAACATCATAGTTGGTCATCACGATGTAGACCAAGTTAATGAATTCCGCTATCTAGACAGCGAAATAACCCATGATGAGCGGAGCAAGGTGGACGTATAAAGAAGGCGAAAGGGCATTCCTGGAAAAGAGAAGTCCACTAGTATGAAGAAATTTATGAATATATATGTTTGGAGCACACCACTTTATGGCAGTTAGACATGAACTGTGGGAAACCTGTAACAGAAGAGAATCTAAGCAGCTGAGGTATGGTGCTACAGAAGAATGTTGAAAAGTAGGCTGACAGGTGAGGTAAGGAATGAGGAGGTTCTCCAGAGAATCGACGAGGAAAGGAATATGTGGGAAACATTCACAAAGAGAAGGGACAGGATGACAGGACATCTATTAAGACATCAGGGAATGACTTCCATGATACAAGAGGGAGCTGTAGAGGGCAAAAACTGTAGAGGAAGGCAGGGAGAAGCAAACAACTGAGGACACAGGTTGCAAGTGCTACTCTGTGATGGAAAGTTTGGCACTGGAGAGGTACTGATGGTGGATCGCATCAAACCAATCAGAAGACTGATGACACAAAAAAAGGCTATTTGCCAACACCGGGTTTCACCCTCTCCCTTCCCGTCATCCATAGCAATACATTGTAATCCACATGACACAGATACACACTTCATGCCAATGGCAGACAACCTCCACTAGGAGCCCCTCCCCTCTTATGACCCTACACACATTTCCTGAACTTGGGACCACTTCCACAATCATCACATAACCTAAACATCATTTTATTACCAACAGTTAGAAAATATTTGAGTGATTTGAAAGAGCCAATGACTTTGTGAGTCAAAAGTTTCACGACAACTGGCCAACTAGCAAAGTGATTCACGCAGCTCAGTTGTTACAGGAGGTGCCGGACATTTAGACTGGATGGACTGCAGTGTGACTCTAAGATCGCAATTTCGTGAGTATAACTGAGTTACAGAAAGTGGAATTTCATTTTTGAAATGCTAACATTATTTGCTTCCGCACATCGAAATGAGAATGAATTGTTTTGTGACCCTTAAGAATGATTAGCGATTTTGCATGTGATTCCTGTAGCCGTATGCGTTATTACACAACATTATTGTACAGTTTGCAATTTTATCTTAAGTGGTTTGCATATCTTTAGACTACAGACTTTCTTATTTCAATAACAGAGAGCCTTAGCCAGTTTCTTGATTCCTCCACCAAAGCATCACCACAAAAGTAGTGGACTGAAGATCTTTGTGTTGACTCTGCACTCGAAGGACATCACTTGATGGCAAGATGCCATATTAGACATTTTGTGTTTTTCTTTGATATGTCAGTTCTAAAAAACCAGATGTATCGGAACATTATTGGCCGAATTATTATGCTTAAAGTAGAACTTATATCTTTGAAACTAAATACTATTCCAGACTTTCGTTCATATTAGGTTCTGTAAAAATTGGAATGTGATAGATCTTCTTCTTGATTCCCTTTTGTATCCAGATCACAAGCTGTGAGGTCCTGTGGTTCAGCTTGCATAATAATAAGAATAATTAAGCTTAACCACAAGCTGTGAGGTCCTGTGGTTCAGCTTGCATAATAATAAGAATAATTAAGCTTAACCATATTTTCATTTAACAATATTGTGCTAAAGAGCACCTACTAGTAACATTTAAAGTGTGTTTCTATATTTCAGGCAACTAAATAAGTTGAAAATGGTTGGTTTGGTGATGCAACAATGCACTGTTGTTAATGCATTGTCTTTTTCACAAATCGATACTGCAATCCAATATTCTTAATAAAATCCGATTGTCACTGTTGTTATCGTGCATATTATTTGTTGCAGTAAAACTTAATATTATCACGTTCCAGTGTCATTAAGCTTTTCCATTTGCCAAAAATGGATTCTGTGCCTGACAACACAACACACACTAGGCCCCCTTATAAGCTCTGCTACTCTAGCACAAATGTAGACAATTATATGACACCTGTGGTCATGCAGAGGGAGGAACAGTAGTCGCACATATGTCATCGTCGATGCTCTTCCCTCATTCAGTTACAATGTATATTCATTTACAAGGATCACTGTCCTAGACCTACATTTTTGTTTTGAACACGTTGTGAGTACAGTAAAAATGGGATCTTGAGCACACTTTATGTGTGTAGGCTCCATTTTTCCATTATCAGTTCAATGTCATCCAATAAATTAATTTAAATAAAACTGTGCTAATATTAATCCACTTTATTCATGTAATTTAACCAAATTACATCAGTAAATGCATAATTAAAATTATTACTTTCAATTGAATATAAAACCATTATGAACTCACTTATAAAAAAATCTGAGATTTAATATTAAACATATAAACATGCTGCATTAATAAATTTTTTATTTTTCAATAAATTTTTATTTTCAAAATTTAATACTTTTTCCTTGTAATTGTTTCTCCCAAACGCTTTTCCATTTTTTAAAATCTAATAAATTATAATAATTAAAAATATTATGTTCAAATTTAAACTTCACAAAACTAAGAGAAAGAAATTAAATATAGTATTTGCAAAAATTATTTTAAACCATCGTAAATTATGTAACATTAAGGAAAAAAAACTGAGAAAGGTTATTGATTATCTGAAAGTAATTGGAAATTTATTAGTACATATAAAGAAAATATTCCATACATTTGGAAAGAAATAGAGAAGTCAAATTCTCTATTTTTTATGCTGAAAAAATTTATGAATTATAAAATTGTGATTATTTATTATTACATCTATATTGTGATAATAATGATTTACCAAAAATATGTTATGATTATTGTAATTGGATGTATATAACATATAGAAGTTTATATATTACTTTTTGAAGTTTATCACTGAAACACAAAAAATAAATACGAAAATTAAAAATACTTTATTTAAACTTCTCAACCAGTATTCTATGTTGGACATCATAAGTTAAATACATAATTCCATAAAAGCAGTTTATAAGCTAAAGTAACAATAGGAATATTATTATCAAAGTAGCATATTATTTCGTAGCTGCTTTTTGATTTGCAACAATGTGTTTACTTCTACTCATATTTATAACATAAATAGCATAATTTGAAATAAAAATATATGGATTTATATCAGTATCTCCTTTTAATGCCATTGCTTGTTTTAGATCATGAAGTGAATTGCATGCTTTAAAAAAATTATGTGGCGGATCAAAATTCTACATTTCTTGAGGAAAACTTTAATTTCGTCCATTCCTTATAGAAATATGTTGTAATTTAACGTTATCAAATAATGACAAATGAACTAATTGATATGTTTTTATTTTTATTTCAAAAGCAACAGAAATAAAATAAGGCATATCAAATTCTGCTGTATTATAACGATTTGATATATCTATCTCAAAATTATTTTAATCGCCCAATCTGGCGAGTACTATAGCTTGTAATTCAAAGAAAAATATTGCTATTTTAGGATTTTTGAATTTTTCTTATTCTAGTTCCATTTCATAGCTGGGATCATACTTAACAACTGGTACCCTAATTTCCATATTTTCAAAAACAATTTTTTCTTCATTTGGTAATGTTCCTTTTGCTTTGACTCCTGCAACAATTTTATCACACCATGTAAGAATTGTATCTTCAGCACTAGAACTTGAAGTAAATATAATAATTAAGTGTCCCTCCTATATGATCCATTTGTAATCTTTAAAAATCCACCAAATATTTCACATAGAATACTTCATTTTCTTTACATTTTATTATATCATTATTAGGTTATGTTCTGGGACATATATTTTTTCAGAAAGGTATGAAGTAAAATGCAATTAAATGATTAATATGTAAAAGGATATTCTGTTCTTGTTAAAACATTGATTCCTTTTTTATAATTATGGGACAAATAATTTTGCAACAAAATGATCAATTAATGTTATATTAAATTTTCTGTTATGTGTAGGGTAACCTGAACCATCAGTTTGAAAAACTTAACATTTCATATGTAATTGAGTATGATCTGGCAGAACACAATCACCTGCAATACTTATGTTACTTTCTACATTCCCATTAGGAATATTTAAACTGTCTCTATTTTTTCATTAGTGGGAAAAGAATAAAACTGATAGCTATCATCTTGCTATATTTAAAGACGAATTTTTCTAAAAATTTCATAACACTGAATTATAATTCCCATCCATTATGATGGAGGCACTTTTTAATTTTCGTTTTCCACACATTATTCCTCTAACAGCTGTTGCTGCTGAGTCTTCAAAAATGAAGCATCTTCAGCATATTTCTTTCTTTTGCTATTATTATCTACTTCATATCTTTTTCTAAGTGTTTTATTATCTGTACATGCAATATAACTTTTTTACAAACTGCACCTAATGGATTTATTCCTTTATCACCACCTAGCTAATCTCCCTTCTAAATTTGTTCCTGAACCACAATAATTGTAATCAGGAATATGCATTTCGAAAAGTAATTCAGTAATTAAAGTATTAACTAATCCTTTTTCATATATTTACGATTTCCAAAATGTGTCAGGTAAGTTACTCAAAAATGTGATTAAGTAAGGTATTTCTTTTACATTATTAATAATAAAATCAGTAGACTTTCTTTTTTGTTGTTCTAACTTTTTCATTAAATTAATTTTTATTTTCAGTTAATACTACTCCATGCATTACTGATAATCTATTGATTAATTGATGGCCATCATCTCTCCAAATATATTTGATTTTTTTATATATTTTCAAATTAAAGCTTGAGAGATTTTCCCATATTCAGTAGTATTTAAATCTACTGGTACGTTTTTCGAAAAGATGTCAACAGTTCCCTTTATCAAATATTTATTTACTACCTTTAATGATTTTGTTTTATTTCGATAATATTTCAGTATATAATGGACCTGAATAAAATAAGATAGCCTTGTAGTTTGATAAATCATCAGAAATAATTTTTTCATATCGGCCATATTAATTTATCTCTTGTCAACATATTCATTGATTTATCTATTACTTTACATTTTCTAAATAATTTATCTTTTATTTAATAGATCCATTGTTCCATCTATCTCTTAATATTCTCTAGTACCAACTTTAAATTTATCACCTTTAAATTTTTCAATATATTTAAATGTGATAAATGTCTTTGTCCAAAAACAGTATCTTCAGTATATTTTATACTTGTTCCAACACTATTTCCATCATAATTTCATCATATTTATTCTATAAATCTTATAATTCTAAATCACTTAAAGAATTATCACTGTCACAATGCCTGAGTGATGGTATATCATAAAATTCTTATAAATAATGGTGCTGTTATTGATTATAAAGAACATTTTATTTTCTTTAACTGCTTTTAAATATTTATCTCCTATACCTTCATGAATAACAGGTTGATTTCCTTTTTTATATTTCATAATTGCTTCTAGGTTGTTTTCCCACTTTTAAATTCTTCTTTTATCTGTTCCTCTATCTTTCTCTCTCATTAAGCTTTAAACGACTTCCAGATTGTGCACTGAACCTTTTGGATGATCATAATTTGCAAACATTTATTAATGATAAAAACATTAAAGATTTATTTTATAACATTTAATGTTAATGTTTAAAATTGACAGTTATTTTTTAAGAAACCCTTGGTTTTAATTCTGTAATTTCCTTCAGTAATTATTCATGTAAGTTCTGTTGCAATAAATCCATATTTATATAATTCCAGCATTTGCTGTATATTTTTTTAAATGGTCACCGGCGAAATCATACTAGATATCATTTAAATTTGTATCATCTTGTCTAAAAATAATTTAAAAAATTTATAAAATATAACAACCAATGTATCTCATGGTATAATTTCATCATTGTTTTCAACAAGAGGTGCAGCTTTTTAGATATCTTTGTTTTCAATTTTTCTCTTATTTACGTAAATTCTATGTATTTTGTTGATATAAACATTTAGAATCAATACATAAATGATATATTTCATCCCATTTTAACAAGTATGGAGGAAAATATTACTATAAAATTTTACTGCTATTTTTCCACATCTGTTTGGTCTACTTACTACCCATCAAATAGAATTAGGTATAGGTTTACTATGGTTTTTTTATTTTTCAAACAAATACTTACTTTTTGTTTGCAATTTGTCTTTTGACTTCTTTATTGTAATAATAATTTGTTAATAATGAATGGGTTGGCTACTTCACTTAAGTGAAAATTCTTCAATTGTCAAAAGAAGATTAAGTGTACCTCTAGAAAATAATGGTAACTAAGTTGCTTGGAGTGGTATATATACACCTTTTCTAACTCCAAATATTAAATCAAAAAATAAATAAATGAATAATTATGTGATGGAGAAACAATACAAATTCCTTTTGGTCAATATAGTTAAAAAATTAGAGAAATTTACTATTTCACAGAAAACTAATATACAAAGAAGATTAAATTTTAAGTAAATTTAATATTGAAATTTATGTTGAATTACATATGGTTTTAAAATATTATACTGGAGAGTTTTTAGGCTTTAATGATTAATCGATTCCAGCTAAATAAAAAATTATTGTTAATAATTTCCAAAAATAATTCCTTTCGATCTAACTAATATTCATTTTCATTTAGCAGCAATAGTATATGTAAAAAATCAAGATTATTCAAATCAATAAAAACATATTATTGCTTCTTTTACAGCAGAATTAGTTTAATTCATAAGGCATATTTATCCTCATTTGATTCTGTTCATATTCAATTTCAGGATATAGAAATAACATTATCTGCTGAAAATAATCAATTCATTGTTTGCAGAGCACTATTTTAACTTATTTTCAATATGAGTTGATAAATTTTATTAAATGAAATAATTTTATAATTTTTAAATGATTAATTTCTTATATCTACATCAATTTTTTATTTATATAAATGAAGAACTTTACAATTGACAAACCCTCAACAATAAAATAAAATAAAATAACAAACAATTAAACTACTGATTTTTTAACAGATGCTCAAGAAATAAAGTAAAACAACTATTGAAAATTTTTTCTTGTCAGATTAAGCATAACAATTGTGGGAAAACACATTATATATAAAAGATGAAAGAGGTTCTGCAGCAGCTTTTTGCATTATCTGACCTAAAAAAATATAGTAAAAAAGTTAGAAGAACAAGAAATACATGACTTTGCAATCGAAAAGAAAGGAATAGAATAAGCATTCAAAATTTATAAAATTATAAAGCTTTATCAAATTTTGAATACAGATTGAAATTAAATTATCGGTTTGGATGCGTTTTTATGATTGATGAATTACCTAATAAACCAAAAAAGAGTTGAATCTGCTACAGTTAATTTTGACATCTGTAATAATGTTGATACTCACTGGATTTCTTATTATAAAACTAATAATCCCGAAATTGTTTTTGATTAATTTGGTGCAATACACCTAAAGAATTATATAAATGATTCCCATTATCATGTATAAAGTAATACAATATTTTAATGTATTTATGTGTGTTTATTTATGTTTATTCATATTAAAACCATTATTAGATAATCATAAAATTTGATTTATTTTAAATATAGTTAATGGACATTATGGCAATAAAATAAAATATTATATGCACAGAAATCGAATCAAAAGTAAATAAGAAATATTCAATCATTAGAATCGAATTTTAATGAAGCAATAGAATCAATAATCAATAAAGGTGAATTAGAAAAATTAAAACATGAATCATGAATTTTTATAAAAAGATCTCAGAATGATTTAAGTAAATTTTTCCATCATACTTAGACATTTGACACCTTTAAAAATAGAATATTAATAGAAGTGGGCAATCCAGTTATTGGTTATGATGCTGGTACCAAACAATATATAGAAAAACAATGAAAAGAACTTATCACAAAGATTGAATATGCAAATATTGCAACAAGTTTCAGTACTTATATTACTAAACAAGAATAAGTTAAATACTATCGAAAAAGGAAACAGAAAAAGTGTTAGCATATTATTTTCCAGAGACTGATTTAACCCCATACAAAAACGAATTAGAGATATTAAAGATAACGTATTTCAAAGAGAAATAATTGAATATACATTTATAACTAGAAATGAACAAAAAATTCATAAATTTGACAACGACTTTTTCCTTAAAATGTAATTGTTGATAAAAGTATTAACTAAGATTTTTCTTCTAAATAAAAATTATTCTCTTGATAATTTAATTTTATATCAGTATGGAATTTCGTTAAGTGATCTTCATAATATTTACGAAGTAACTGGTGCAAACCAGGTAACAAAAGTTGTGCATAAATGAAGTTTCTATCTATAAGACTAAAAGATAAAGTTAAAATGGTTCCAGTAGATGGAAAAATATTTTCATTTCGTGCATTGTTGTTAGAAACAATTATTCTGTTTCTATTCTATATTAATGGAGTCATTTCTTAATTAGCTCATCAATGGTAACAATTATAATTTGTTTAAAAATTATTGAAATACAATTAAATTTTTTATATGCTATAATGGGACACATATATTTAAATACAAGATATGGTGAACAAATTTGTTTGGAAGTCAATCATGAATTTAAAATAATTTAACCAACAGGTATATTATATTCATTAATGGATACATTTTCTATTGGAGAAGAAAATATTAAACTAAAATGTAAAAATAGTGAGAAGAGGTTAAAAAACTTCTGAACAAGTTCCAACACAAATGTGTATTAGCCCCTTATGTAGGTTTCCTCACAGGGAGTGGGCTTTGTTACAACACATGGAGGTAAAATACTTTAAATGGATTCAAGTGGCACCTGCAACACATAAAGTTGATACAAAAACTAGGAAAATAACATGCCATGGTTTTAGACAGTACCAGGCCAACTGTGTTTGCACATGATTATTGTGTTTTGAATTTTAAATTTTGATATTTCAGAAAACAACAATTGTAAAATATTATATCAATTATTTCCTTGTTATAACACTTAATCTTTGCAGAAACAACAAAACAGAAAAACTGTTAATCGTTACTGAGTCTAAAGGCATTTAAAAAGTTTACAAGCCGTAAGTCTCGAAAATCATATCACATCAGTTGATCCTAATCATTTCTTGAATACTATAAAAGCAAAACTTAAGAAATTTTTTAGAATATTTGTTGGTTTTAAAGTAAATTTTAAATTTTTTGATGAGTATCAAATGCTAACAACTAATGAAGTTGAAGAATTTGGTCATTATACCTCAATTATATAATTCTTTCGGAAGTAGATGTATTTAATAAATTTGAATAAGGGAAACAAAGTATTTTAACGAAATAACTAATTTTCATGCCCATGGACAGGATGGTTATTAAATACAACTGTCATAATGCGATAATCAGTTAATCGTTATGTTCCTCTAAGAGGTACATCTTATACTGAGGTAGCATAATAATAAAAGAAAAATGGCCTTGTATTATTGTTAAAAAATCGATACAAATAAGTTTTGTGTGGCTATAAAATTGACATTATTTAATTTTTAAAACCAAATGTAAGAAATCCGAAAAGAGTTATGTCATACTTGATACTAATAAAAAAATTAAAGATTTTGAGTTAGCAATAAAGACTGTCGATATTCCGAAACTTGCAACCAAAATTAATGTATCTGTTAGTGATATTTTTTTCTTTTGATGAGAACTATCAAGTATATCCATTGGAAATGGCATATCCTGTAAAATAAAGTCATACCAATTTATTATATTTTGTAAATGAAAATATTTGCACTACTGCTAGATAAAATATTTTAATTGATTTGTTTCAAATCAAATCTCCAAACTTAAGGAATTGAAAACTGTTGCATTTGTTTGTTATGTTTTAATGTTAAGGAAAAATTTGTCAAACATTCAAAAAATTGGTAGTTAATAATCCAGTAGAAATAAAACTCCTACAAAGTGAATATTTAAAATTAAAAAAGCTCCTTTCATTATTCATACCTATTCTGAAAGTTTATTATTAAAAATGGATGACTGCCAACCAAATCTGAAAAAAAATTACTATGAAATATAAAAAAATGAAGCAAGCGGTTTCTGTTATAATATTATATATATCAATACTCAATATGATGTCCCAGATGTACATACACTGCTTAACTGTGACAAGAAATTTATGGAAAATACGAAAAATCAAGTTACAAAAATTATTTAAATATATTCTGAAATTCAAGAAATGATACCACTCACAACTGAACAACAATTAGCGATAATAATCCTAAATATTATTCCTTATTGAAATAATATTAATCAAAAGAAAATAAAATGTTTGTTTAATAGGACAATATATAAATTCATTATGTAATAAATGTAATTTAGAACATTCTAGTTATGAACCAATTTATTTACGTTATTTATCAAAATATGATTCTCATTTATTTATAAAAGAAACTCAGCTATTATTAAAAAGCATATTAATTGCCAAATAACAAAGATACATATTTTAGTGTTTCTAAACAAGCAGAAAATTGGTACATTGAAATTTATGCCTTCACGTCTTGATAAACTTTCCTCATACCAAAAAAAGAATAAAATGTAAAATATTAGAAACTTTTTCCAGAAGAAATAATAAATTTAGAAACTAAAATGTTTTTTATCTAGATGATTACTGTAAGGAACTTTCAAGAAACACAACTTACAAAAAAAACTAATTTTACAGTGAATTGAATGACTGTGAAATAAGTGATGAAGCTGTACATGTGCTACATTAATTTGGATATAATTTAATGTAAAAAATCTTGGTGAATATCATGATTTGTATTGAAACATTGATGTTTAATTATTGGCTGACTTTTTGAAAAGTTTTGGAAAATAGTGTAAAAGCTTATTTTTTAGATCCAGCTTGGTATTTTGTGGCACCTGGTATATCTTGGGATGCAATGTAAAAATGACTGATCAACTACTAGAATTATTACATGGAAATGATATGATTTTTAATGGTTGAAACAGGGATGAGAAATGGTATACTGTAAAAGATATGTTCAAGCAAACAATAAATATATGAAAAATTTTGATAAAAATAAGATATCAAATTATTTTGTACATTTAGAAGAAAATAATTCATGTGGTATGAGCCAGTATTTACCATATCATGGATTTGAATGGGATGAACCCAAAAATGTTTTATTCCAAGAAAATTGGCAAAATTTCAGATACTTCCAAAATATGTTAAATTATTGAAGTCATTTTAGACTGTATGAAAGAATTACATGATTTATATAAACATTTACCATTAGCAGCTGAAATTAAAGTTACACCAACAAGTAATGAAATATTATTAGCTATGTTAGATAATAAATATAATCAAGTCAAATGTAAGAAATGCATTCTGAAATATATTTAAATTTAAAAAATTAATATCTATATTAATGGGCCCATATATTAATGTATACTTATTTTGAAAGAGTTAGAAAATTTAACACAAATATATTTCAAAAGAATCATCAAAATTGTTATTTGATCAATATACAAAAATGTTAATTATCTCATACATGTTATATACTGAGAATTATAACAAAAAATTTTGGTAGTTTTATTGCTGTTACAAGTTTAAAAGAATATTATGATGGTTGGGAATAAAGCTTGGGAACCAAAGAACACATAATTGATTTATTTTTTAATGGAGACCACAAATATATTAATTGTGATTTTTTAAAAAGTATCATGGGCATACTTATGTCCACATCTTTGAAAATGGTAGACTAACTAATGAACATTATTGTGACACTGTATTCCTTCCTCTTGTTCGTTTTTCCAGCGTGTGTTAGGCTCTGACTTCATTTTTGTGGATGATAATTCCTTACTGCATCGAACACCACAGGCTGAGCTTTTGAAATGAGAGGATATTCAGGAAATGTCCTGGCTTACTGTAGCTACCCTCCATCGATCTGCTGTCACTGACTTCTCTGATGGAAGATGTGATGTTGTTATCTACTGTATATATCCGACTTTTAGTTGTATCTATACATCAACTTGAGCAACCAAAAATACTTCCACTGTAATGACGACTAAATTTCGGGTTTTCGTACTAATTAATGTTAACTTTTTGCTCAGTCGATTCCTCTTCATTTTTTGCTGCATTACCAAAGACAAGATAGTTATTTACATCTTTGGATGTTACTTATTAGTTACTGATACACACGTAATTATAGAAATCACTTTAGTTTTTCATTAACAACATTCAATAATAATTAAAAGATCATGAATGATTACATTTTGTATAGATGGAAAGGTGTGTTAATCCTACAATTACTCTCAGCAATTACGATGCCAAATGACTGTGATTTTTATAGTTAATCACCCAAAGATATCATAGCAAGGACTATGGTCCATTACTGTACATCGATACAGTCTTTCAAACTTCTTACACATTTATTTTCCACATAGTTAAGTGTTGAGTTCCGTTCTTGTATTCAATTTAATGTCCCTCCATATAGTCCACAGATCCTATTATCAGTTATTCGACATGTAATAAAATTTAATTCTGAGTGCTACCTTTCTCGCACACATAGTTCCTCAGTTATTCTTACCCCATGAACTTACGGCAGAAGTCTGTCCCTTATAAATTAATTATAGTCATTTTCTCCCAGTTTAACAAAACTGCCCTTATCCCCTCCATAGAATATACAGTAGAATTTTGATATAAAATAGCTACATTAAACCCTCTTTGATTTCCCTGAAGTGCTACTTGGATGTGGGCATTATTATGATGAGAGATGATATATCGATAATTTTAATTAAAACTTTTTCAATGCTATTAATTATTTCCAATATTAATGACCACCTGTTCCCTATATGAGAATAAGCCTAAAAATATTATTCTTAATTGAAAGTGCAGTTATACTGCCCTTTCGCCCAATTTAAGTCCGTCAAGCACATTTGCAGTTATACTGCCGATTCACCCAATTCAAGTCCTATCCAGCGCAGGTGGGATGCATTTGGGGAGAGATACTTCAACACATCCACATACACCAATACCATCCAGCGGTTGTCAACCCTACTGGTGGAGAAATGGAGCGCCCTTTCACAAGAACTCCTTATCAATATTGTGGCCAACATGGGAGTGCAGTGCAGAGCATCCATTGCCGTTTGTGGTGAACACACAACTTATTAAGGAATATGCCCCGCCTTCTGTAATGTGCTTGCGACCATCGTAGATCACGTGACGTGAGTGTAATTGTTGGCTTGGAGTAAAAGTGTCGCTTCTTTTCCCCTCATAGCGTATTTCGTTCAATTGCCATCTGTATTATACTCCTGCAGTACTTTCTAGGTGTGATGCACGTTTCATTCGCCCATGTTACTCAGCAGTAATACGTCATGCGGAAGTCACATTCGTTCTTAAGATTAGTACACCACTGTATAGCATTTCAAGCAATGCTCATCTTCATGATATACAGATACCCAAACCATTCTCCTTATTTTATAGTAGGCACAACAGAATAAAGTTATAGTATTAGTACCTATGACATGACGAATGTTAGTAGCCATTGCCATTAGGGTAGTTAGGCTGTGTGGTCGACCAAGGATACCAACAAAAAACTGGTTTTAAGAGGTAAAAGTACTGTATATTTTGTGTTCTGAAATATGTAGTACAGTGGGCGCGCTATAGGAATGGTGAGCAAACCCCCATTAACTCAGTGGAACCATGATGACCAACCAGTGACAGAACAACAACCCACTTCATTGCTTAGTCAGACGCCGAGAGGGAATATTTGCTGTCAATATCCCTTTGCAGAATCAACTGCCATTTCCTCCAGAGAGATGTTTCGTGCTCGCATATGGGTTACAGGGATAACATAGATGTAGGGGATGGTGGGGTAAAGTGGCCATTCTAAGGGAAATTAAATTCTCACCAATCCACGTTTATTCTCAGAAGCTTGCATGTTACAAATTTTGATCTACCATACCGGATAGAAATAAGTGGAAAAGAAAATAGTATGTATGAACTTTATGTACGATGGGTGTTCAGGAAGTATGTAAAACACTTTTGTTCTGAAAGCGGGCTAGTTTTACTCAGGCTTCCAATACGCCATATCGTTCACCAGTCTTTTGGATACAAAACCCTCTTTTTGAACGAAATCTCCGTTCAATGCAATTTTCGTACGCCACCTTACAGGGGGGGGGGCCTTTGCTCGCATGACACCACTCTACTGGTCGATGTCAGAGCCAACGTCTTTCTGCTTGAATAACCTCCCCATCATACACGTACTGTTTTCTGCGGAGAGCATCCTTCATTGGACCAACCAGATGGAAATTGGATGGTGCAAGATCCGTGCCATAGGATGGATGAGAAATAACAGTGCAATGGAGTTTTGTGAGAAGACTTGTGTGAGGCCTTGCATTGTCATGGAGAAGGAGAAGTTCCTTCGCATTTTTGTGGTGATGAAAACGCTGAAGTTATTTCTTCAAGTTCCTAGGGGTAGTACAATACACTACAGAATTGATCATTGCACACTGAGTGAGGATATCAAACATAACCCACTCATAGTCCGAGAAGACTGTCGCCATGACTTTACCAGCAGAGGGTGCGCCTTGGGGCGTTTTCTTCGGAGGTAAGGTGGTGTGACGTCACACCATGGAATGCCATTTAGTTTCCAGCTCGAAGTGGTGAACCCGTGTTTCATAGCGTGTGACTATGTCCGATAAAATATTTTCACAATGAGCCTAGTAAAGCCAAAGCAACTGTGCACAGATTGTCCTTCGTTGCTCTTTCTGGTCTTCTGGTATGCGGCGAGTAACCCAGCGGACATACACCTTCGAGTACCCCAACTAGTGGACAAGAGTATCACCACTACAAACAGAGACGTCCAGTTGTGCAGCAAGGTGTTTGATTGTGATCAGCAAGTTCTAACGTTGCAGGAGTCGCAGCTGAGTGTGGCCGGCAGACACCTTCTAAACATTCTGCGTGGTGTCTGTTTGTTCTATATCGTGTATCCCTACCACTTTCGTGCAACGACGCTCTGAGCGTGTTTTTTAGGGAATTGACTAGTTTGAACCTGGGACCTGTTGCTGGTAAGGAGACGCCAGACCACACATGACACGTAGAATTAAGAAGAGTTCAGTGAGACTAGCGTTGATATAACCAAATACTTAATGATTTCAGCGTCAGCTCCACTGCACACCCTGTAAATGAATCTTAATACTAACTAAATTTAGTGGAAGGGGTTCAAGGCTTTCCTATTTTTAGTTAGCTGGTAAAATAACGTCGAAAAAAGCAGTTAAGTTTACCACTGGAAATTTTATTCTACTCACAAAACATTGTTTATAAATTGCACTATTGATAAAAGGAAATGTTTTAAAACAGGATGGTAAAAACCAACTGCGTTCAACAAAAATGTGATCGAATATTCCCTGAATGGGTTTCCAAGTTCTACAATGGATCGAAGGATGACCTATGCCATATCACATCTATAATCTTGGTTTAAATTAAGTTTCACAAAAGAGAAAACTATCAAAATGGTCTACAGTGACCCTCAATTATCTTTAATTACTTATCTAACTTGTCGTAAATTACAGCAGCTGATGTGGCTTCTCAATAACTATATAACAGAAAAATCATTGCGTTTCAGATTTTTACTTCAAGTGGCAAATGTGAACACCATGAGCTTTAATTGACGATCGACACTAGTATTACGTAAAGGGGATGTAACAGATGAGACTTCTGCAGTTCTGAGTGAAGCCTTATGCGCTCAAAAATGCGTTATCGCGTGCATTCATTGCCTTGTCGGTGTTCGTCAGGGGGCGGCGGCCGGCGCAGCTACGTCCAGCTCGCCCTCTCGTAAGTAACTCTCAAGCAACTCTCTCCTAACTTCTCCTTACTATAATTTACCGAAGTTGGTTAAAAAAAACTATCTGGCTGTGTTTTCATCTGACCAATCAGGGTCTCAATCTTAAGCTCCGCCTACTAAAATTCTGTCTATCCAATGAGAAACGTTATACTTTTCGTGGTGGGGCAATGTTTTTAAAGTTTGCAACGTAACAGAGATGCGAAAAAGTCTCACGCTAAAACTTGCAGCTGGTGTGGTCCTTTTAGCGTTATCGTAAAATCTATACTGTTCTTTTGGAGGGCTCTATCTTTTAACACGGGCTGGGAGGTGGTCCTAACGTAACAGAGACGCGAAAAAGTCTCACGTTAAAACTTGTGGGTGGTGTCCTAGCGGTTAGCTGGCGATGTGGGTGTCCATCCATCCCTTATCGTAGGGCCTTCCAGCTTAACACGCTCAGCTTCTGTTCTCGTTTCTCCCCTTGGAACTGCGTCTGTCTCACGGTGGGAAGGTATGACATGCATTTAGGCATTCTTCTGTTAGTCTGGGTATTCCATTTGCTCACTCGTTACTCGTATTACTTTGGTTAATTTAATGTCACGATTTATTCGGAGCTATGTGACATAGTACTGGATTTGCTTATCATGTCGGATTTTCATGGAAGGTGTTGGATTTGCCTGACACCTTACATATCACCACCTTTCGAACTTAATTTTTGCACTGTAGTTAGGCAATGATTGAGTCGTTGTCTAAGTCAGTCAAAAATTATTGCTTTATCTAAACTTTGTTGCCTACTGTTCAGCCACGTTATTCTGGTTCTATGCTAGTTTGTATTACTAATTTATATTTCTATATTCTTCCACATTATTGTTAAAAATGACAAGAGAAGAATATCTTTATGCTATTATTAATTTTTAATTATTTTCTTTCTTTATTTAAGTGTGAAGTTTGTTTTTTAAGAAGTTTGTTATCGAAAGGGTGGAGTCTTTCACATCGATTTTCTTAGAAATATATATATTTTTATAAATGTAGTAATTAAGTAAAATCTATTCCTAACACATTTTCTAAATATCATGTACAAGTAAAAATGTTTTTGTTTCTAGACACTCATTTCAACATTGTTACACTAACAAATAAGAATTATTTCCAAGAATTGCTTTGACAAAGAAATATACATACACAAGTATTGAGATATTATCCTAACAAATGGTACAGATGTTAAAAGAAAAGGAAAACATCCAACAAGATAATTTTTTATTCTTTGTTTTTATAAGGAGAAAATAAGTGGCATATAGTTTTAGTGTTTATTATGCCTTACTTTTGTTCTTTATATACTGTCCATTTCAGAACTAATGACTTATTTTTATCGATAGTCTATTTTTTATTTAAGTCCATAGTCAATGACTGTTATTTTGTAGTTTATTAGCTGTCTGGCGTGCTTAACTTATTTAGTTTTTCACACGTTTCTTTTGCACAATTACTACATCATATAATTTGATTTCACACATTCACACAATCCTATGAATTTTAAGCATGAGGTTGGCGAATGTTTTTGCACGAAGGTGGTGGACTTGAGCGAGATGGATGTGGGCAAGTATTTGATGTACAGCTTCGTTCGTCATTCCTTGTTGGCTTTGCAAGTGTGTGTTGCTGTTGTGGAGGTCCCATAATGGAATGGAGCTGTGAGTGCAGAATCTCATGGTTTACTGGCTTTGTATGCGTGAAAGTCATCGTTATGTGTCGCTGAAAGCGGTCGTTTTTCGTTGTAATACTTCGCAGACGACTAGTTTACAAAAGGATAGGGATTTTGGAAGGTATGTCGTCTATTCTTCACCCATCTTCTTTCTTGGTCTCAATCTTGCGAATCTTCAACTTCTGTTCTTCCTGCATTTTCTCTGCTTCTTACTTGCTTCTTGGTTCTTCTCTGGGCAGGATATGCAAATATTTATTGATAACTAGTCGCTTTGAAGTTCTCCTCTTAGTAACAGTTCGATAAATGGTTTGGACATGTCATTTCTACTTTGTGGACGTTTTCGTCCGTTTCGTGCATCAGTGTGCTGTTTAATAGCGGTAGTGTGACTTTTACACATATTTTTTGCCAGTGGTGGCTTGACCAAGCGGTCTTCTCATCGGGCCGTATTTTGCTCGCTCCGTTCATTCGGGGCGCTCAGAGACCGTTCCGGCGTTCGGCGTCCCGTCGCGTCACTGCAGGGTCTTCCGTCCCCGCCTAGTGGTTAAATTTATTGCCCACTTCAGTTACAAGGGCCTTCTGTTGGCCTCGCTGTCCTTTCCCTTCTCTCGACACTTCTGCCTTGTAGGAATCGTGTCTTGCTAATTACGTCCTTTTCTTTCTTGATACTTCTCGCGTTGCAACTTGTGGGTCATTGCATCTCGTCCTTGCTGGAGTTTTTACAATGGCTCTTACAAAAAGTTTTACTTATAGTCATCTGACATATGTCTAGTACCTACATTATTTTGCGCCTTCTTAAAAAGCTTTACAAATTTCGGCGCCCTTTCCATGTTACAATTCTAAGATATTTTGAATCTTAACTTCTACAAAAATCCTCAAATTCGTTTTATTTTTATTTTTTGTGTAGTGTCGTGGTGTATAGCATTTTAATATTTCATGCTGTTAGACTATCTACGCTTTATCCCTTCACCTTAATCTATGGTACTATTTATGTTATTTTTGTTTTTGTTTTTATTGAAACTACTTTCTTTGTCCCACCTTCCTCTCTCTTCATTCTCTTTTCTCCTGATGATCTTATCTGCAACATAATCTTGAAATATTGTGCTGATTATTTACCAGTAATAAAATTAAACTTCAAACTTGCACTGAAAGTGTTTAATATTGCCAGTCATAGGTAAAAATACCTCTGCTTTGTCTCGTAAAATACCCTCTAATTCTCTTTTACTGTGTTCCGAAATACCCTGAACTTCTTGCAATTTTTCGTCGATTTCTTTATGGACTTCTAACATGAGTTGAGGCGATTCCCCCTTTTGTGCATACCATTCTAATTCTTCATCCTCTTTATCCTGCGTCATTCTTAATTGTTTGTTTAGAACCGGTATTTCTTCTAACTTTAGCTTTTGCTCAAAGAGAAGTGTGACATTCCCGAATGTTACGCTACCTTTCCCCATATCTATTATCGCTCGTCTCTCAGTTAAAAAATCTGCACCTATAATCAAATCTATAGTTAGGATAGGTATAATCACGAAGTTGGCTTCGATCTTTTAACCTTGGCACGAAAGAGTTAACCTTGTTTGTCTCGTAACTTCCGCAGTATTGTTTCTAATAGGACCTCTTACTTTAATCTTACGTGTTTTCAGAACTGGCAATTCCTCATTGGCATTACACTGCATGAATAAATTTTCTGAGATCGCAGTCAGTTCACTTCCGCTATCAATTACAATACTGACTTGGATATGCTTCACCATGGCCTTCACAATTGGTTGAATTTGAAAGGGTTGGTTCTGTTCTTCTTCTTCTTGCATCAACGAATCCTCCACTGAATCATACATGAGTCTTTTTAGGAATTTCCCTTGTGAATTCGAACTTTCTGTAGGATAAGCTTCGACTGCTACTTTTCTCTCTTTTATTTCCTCTTCTCTATTTCTTCCTTCATTTACGCTTTCTTCAACATCCTCTACTTTTCCCTCCTCCTCGTCTATCTTCTCCTTCTTCGTCGCTACTTCCACATAATCGCATCTAAATGCTCTTATTATCGCTTCATAACTTCCTTCATTATATACGTTGGGTTGTGTGGTCACTTGTGACTTATTTTCAACTTCTGTCGACTGCGCATTATCCTCATTGAATTCGATTTCCCTGGTATCCATCTCAAATAGGTCTGCAATACTCATTACTTCGTCCTTTCCTCCTACATTCGTTGTGCGTGCCTCTGGTAATTCATCTTCCTCGTCAGTATTCTCCCAATTAATTTCGTCCCAACACGATATTGTTATTTTCCTGTCTTCGTTTTCATCTGGTCCCTGCGGATTTGTTTCTTCCTTCTTCTCTTCTCGTGATAAGATTTTTACTTCTCCGTTCAAGGTGCTGCAATTGTCCTGGGTCGGTGCGTCATTCTCTTTGGCATGGGCGCTTAGCTGTCAAATCGAACGTTTATCGGGGTTTGGTGGTCTTATCTCCACCTCTTCTATCTGTATTCTCTTTTCTTGTTCAGCTTGTTGATAGTGGTTTCTTTGTTGATAATTTGTCGGTCTATGGGTTCTCCAGTACCGGTTCCGGTTGTCGTTATTCCCTCTCTAATAGTTGTTGCCGTTCCTGGGTGAATTATAGTTATTGCCGTATTCTCTTCTAAATCCATAACCGGTTCTTTGTTGAAATCTATTGTCGTTTCTTGGTGCGAAGTTATCACATGGTTCGTAATTATTGTTTCTTCGTGCTGTGTCTTGTGGATTCCACTGCTTTTTGCTTTCGTTTTCACGTGCGCTTCGTCTTTTCTTGCGTCATCTTCAGAAAATATGAACCCTAGTGCCATTAGAATACCTTTAAATGTTTCGACGTCATTGCCTCCGCGACCTGCTAATGATTGCTGGTATTTCAATGGTAGCTTCATCGCGCATAATTTAATCAACTCTCCGTCACTCTATGGTACATCTAAGCATTGATTTTTCTTTGCCATTAATTCGAAAAATTTGACGGGACTCTTCTCTCCTGAATTTTCAAAATATGGGTTCTGTAATAATTCGTACTTCACTCTGTTCTGTGCTTCGCTGGACCAATATCGTGAGAGAAATTTCTCTCTGAAATCTTCGTACGATCGGCATGTCGCTGCAACATTCTGCATGGTTTCTGCGACTGTTCCTGACATGTGTGCACATATAAAGTCTAATTTGTGTGCTAGCGTCCAGTGTTCTGGTAATCCTACTCGGAATTGATCAATAAAAGTTCGTGGATGTAATGAGTTTCCTTCTCGAAAGTGTTGAAAGTTTCTGACTGTGAGGAAATGATCGTTGTCGTACTTCGTCATAGTTTCATATGAAATTCGCGATTCTACGCCACTTTTGTTTCTGATCATTTCTCCCGTCGTTCTTTCCGGTTGTGGTAGATCCCTTGGATATTGTCCACTGTAAGTTTCGCCTACTCTTGCGTAGTATCGTTGGAGTGGTACGCAATAATTTTCTTCCATCGGTTGTGAACGTGTAGCTGAATGCATTGCACTGTACTCTTCGCGACCTGGCTTTCCATTGTCACGTACGTTACTTTCCGCTTGTGACTGGAATCGCAAATGCGTAATATCTTCGTTAATTGCTTGTTTTTCCGGTGCTGTTACAGATACGGATGTGGTTGCAGACTCTGTGCTTGTTCGATCCTGTTCACTACGCTCTTCAATGGTTTGCAACAACTCTGTTCGCAATTTCTGAAATTGTCGCTTCGTTTGCGCTTCTATTTTGACTATGCGGTTATCATATCTTTTCAGCGCTTCTTTTGTGATACGTTTGTGTAAAACACTGTTTTCAAAAATTTCACGCGCTGTACCTGCTGCTTGTCTAGTAATTTCCTTTATCTGTTTCTCTAGTTTCTTGACTTCTCCCTGGGTGTTGTTACGTAATGTTTTGATCTCGTCTAGGGTGTCATTACGCAATGTTTGTACGTCCACTTGTACCTTGTCAATGTCTGTTCTCAATTGATTGTAACCTGTCATTAAGTTTCCTATCACTTCTCGAGATTCTTTTGCCTTGTCTTCAATATGACTTAGGTGTAACTGAATTTTTTTTGTTTCGTTCTTTAATCGCACGCATTTGTCTCGTGGTTTCTGCATTTTGTTTCGTCATTTCTGCATTCTGAATTTTAATTTGGTTCGCAATTTCTTTATTTTGTCTTGTCATGGTTTCCGTCATTAATTGTAATAATTCTGCCAGATTGGTGGATCCTATTGCGTTTTCTTCCGACGTCCTATGCTCTGTGTTTTCGCCCAAGTGTTGGTTCGCAACCGATTGCATTGAACTGTGCTGTGACACGTTTCTGCTCGCATTCCTTGTACTCTGTGGTGAGGGAGCTCTGATTATTTGTACTAAGGGTTCTACGTATTCAAGACGCAAGTTAGAATCCTCATCGACTGTCTCTCTACTTTCCTGCTCCTCTGTCGTATGCTGACTTATGTTTTCTATGCCTTGACGTACATTATCCTCGTTATTGTGCGTTATATGTCCTATTTCTCGCGATACTGCATTGTCTGTTGTACTGTCCTCTATTCTCTGTCCATTTTCATGCTGGGTCTCTACCTCAATTCGGTCAAGGTCTCGATCTGCCATTGCTGATCTTTCCGAATCCCTTATTTTCTGTTTTAAAAGCAATTCACGCACCCTACTTCGCGTGAACATGCGCTCATACGATCTCACGCGTTTCATAAACTTTTTGTTCACACGACTTGACACTACCAAGACTGACAATCCATTCACTTACTTATTGGGTCAGAACCAACTTGTCAACGATGTATCCGCCACCTGTGCGCTTGCATTGAGGAGAAAATTTAATTCTAACAATTTTTAAAATTCATAACTTAATTATGCTATTTTCTCTGCTACAATGTCTATCTATTGAATACTTTCTTACTATTTATAACGTTCAAAAAAAATTTTTTTTATTACGAAAATTTTTCAACAGGATATTTTTCTGACCTAGTTAGGCATGAGGTCGACCTTCAATCATGGTATTTTACCATCCTGGCAGGGTTGCCATTTTCTAAACATTCTGCGTGGTGTCTGTTGTTCTATATCGTGTCCCCCTACCACTTTCGCGCAACGACGCTCTGAGCGTGTTTTTTAGGGATTTGCATATTTTTAACCTGATACCTGTTGCTGGTAAGGAGACGCCAGACCACACATGACATGTAGAATTCAGAAGAGTTCAGTGAGACTAGTGATGATATAACCAAATACTTAATGATTTCAGCGTCAGCTCCACTGCACACCCTGTAAAAGAATCTTAATACTAACTAAATTTAGTGGAAGGGGTTCAAGACTTTCCTATTCTTCGTTAGCTGGTAAAATAACGTCGAAAAAAGCAGTTACGTTTACCATTGGAAATTTTATTCTACTCACAAAACATTATTTATAAATTGCACTATTGACAAAAGGAAATGTTTTAATACAGGATGGTAAAAACCAACTGCGTTCAACAAAAATGTGATCGAATATTCCCTGAATGGGTTTCCAAGTTTCAGATTTTTACTTCAAGTGGCAAATGTGAACACCATGTGCTTTAATTGACGATCGACGCTAGTATTACGTAAAGGGGATGTAGCAGATGAGACTTCTGCAGTTCTGAGTGAAGCCTTATGCTCTCAAAAATGCAGCATCGTGTGCGTTCATTACCTTGTCGGTGTTCGTCAGGGGGCGGCGGCCGGCGCAGCTCCGTCCAGCTCGCCGTCTCGGAAGTAACTCTCAAGCAACTCTCTTCTAACTTCTCCTCACTATAATTTACCGAAGTTGGTTTAAAAAAAACTGTCTGGCTGTGTTTTCATCTGACCAATCAGGGTCTCAATCTTAAGCTCCGCCTACAAAAATTCTGTCTATCCAATGAGAAACGTTATACTTTTCGTGGTGGGGCAATGTTTTTAAAGTCTGCAATGTAACAGAGACGCGAAAAAGTCTCACGCTAAAGCTTGCAGCTGGTGTGGTCCTTTTAGCGTTATCGTAAGATCTATACTGTTCTTTTGGAGGGCTCTACCTTTTAACATGGGCTGGGGGGTGGTCCTAATGTAACAGAGACGCGAAAAAGTCTCACGCTAAAACTTGCGGGTGGTGTAGCCCTTTTTGTGTTATTGTAAGATCTATACTGTTCTTCTTGAGGGCTCTATCTTTTAACATGGGCTGGGAGGTGGTCCTAACGTAACAGAGACGCGAAAAGTCTCACGCTAAAACTTGCAGGTGGTGTCCTAGCTGTTAGCTGGCGACGTGGGTGTCCGTCCGTCCCTTATCGTAGGGCCTTCCAGCTTAACACGGTTCTGTTCTCAGCTTCTGTTCTCGTTTCTCCCCTCGGAACTGCGTCTGTCTCACGGTGGGAAGGTATGACATGCATTTAGGCATTCGTGTGTTAGTCTGTGGTATTCCATTTGCTCACTCGTTACTCGTATTACTTTGGTTAATTTAATGTCACGATTTATTCGGAGCTATGTGACATAGTACTGGATTTGCTTATCATGTCAGGGTTTTCATGGAAGGTGTTGGATTTGTCTGACACCTTACAACCTCGGGAGTATGAATATGTTTGTTGCGATGATGACAGACGCCTCGGCCAACGACTGACCATGTTTTTGTTCATGAAAGGTCTCCATAGACATTCTCCAAGTGCCTGTTAGCATCGGTGATGCATTGGGTTTCCACCAATAGAAACTCAACGGCTTCACTCTGCTTGGAACGCCCCCCCTCCCCCCCCCCCTCCTGTTACAGACGTCATTTTGTACATCGAGCGCCGCCAATCTGAACTTTATAAAAGTATAGGGGGTGAAGCGGGAATACAGCACGATGCCCCACAACAACTACCGCATTTTTTCAACAGAAATTAACCAAAAAACTTTGTTGCATTACTTATTTAACGCCCCTCACATTTTTCTGAAGTCCTATTGAAACGTCGCCTTAGAACAATTATATATGACTGTGTTTAAACTGACACACAATATTTTTAGCGCAACGCAATCTGACTTTCAATAATCCCTACAAAAGAATGACCCTGACTAACATTAAACTATACCTTTCACAAATCACTTACCTCACAAAAATCTTCGTTGCTCGAACTACTGCAATACAGAGAGCGCCACTACTGCCAGCTAAATAAAAGATTCAAACTACTGAAGGCACTAACTACTGATAGGCATAGTTAGCAAATGAAATATTTTGATAGAGAACAAACAATGTATTTACCTTAATAGTGTTGAAAAATCATAATATACATAGCAGTTCATGATATCCAATATTATAAATTTCAAAACTCCGCCATCTCTCTCCCCACATCCACCACTGCTGACGGCTCACCTCCAACTGCGCAACGCTACGCGCTGTTCACATCCAGCTGCCGCTGCCCAACACTACAATGGCAGACAACAATGCAAACTAGCCACAGACTGCACACAGCACAGCCAGTGATTTTCATACAGAGCGCTACGTAACGTTGCCAATAAGAAAACATAAACAGCCTACTTACATAGCCACCATGCTCCCAACAAAAAATTTTACAAATTGTTTTGGGCAGTGGCCAATAATGATTTGATAAAATTTTTCGTAATTACAATAACAAAGAAATCAAAGGCACACACTTATTGATACAATGTTGGTCAAAAGCTAAAATTTTCTCAGAGTCCATAAAGACAGTCCTGATCATCACAGTAAAATAGCACTGTTTTTCTCAAAGTCTGAGCAGTAGAAGAAAATGCACACGGAAGTAGTGGATTTCCATGCAGTCTTGAAGAAGTAGTGTTGTCCTTCCAACGAAAAGACAGTGCTGACTCTCGACATGCAGACAGGTAATGGGACACAACAGAGCAAACCCACCGCAGAGTCAGTCGAAGTTTTGAAGAATATTGGTAGGCAGGTCATCACAGAGTAGACCCACTGTAGTCCTGGTAGAGATTACGGTATTGGTGGGCCACCAGAGGTGCAGACCCACTGCAGTCCTTGTAGAAATAATGGTATTGGTGGGTCATCAAAGATGCAGACCCACTGTAGTCCTTGTAGAGATGGCCAGCAGCCATCTGTTGTGACTGTGCAGGTGCACAATCACCATTAAAGAGTCTTGCGGATAATATAGCAAGTCCATAACCACCACTTGTGCACTCACAAAGTTTTTGGAATTGTCCTTAGAATCAGCAATGCTGTTATCCAGTCCCTTGCTGAATTTTTAACACACGTGCAAACACCAACAGTCCCTGTTTCTCACATATTGTCCATATACTACGACCAACAGAAACGTGTGCAGTGAAATGTAACTTACAAGTTACTTAATTTGATGAACTGGTGTCAATTACAATTTTATAACATAAGAATACAATAACAAAGGTGCAAAATACATCATTAAA
Organism: Schistocerca nitens; assembly: GCF_023898315.1. Classification (NCBI taxonomy): domain Eukaryota; kingdom Metazoa; phylum Arthropoda; class Insecta; order Orthoptera; family Acrididae; genus Schistocerca; species Schistocerca nitens. Next base: position 967,081,585 of record NC_064615.1, read on the forward strand.
GAACATAACAATACAGATAACATTTGTGGTAATGCAGGCTTTACAGAAGATTAGAAATAACATATACATCAGTGTTACAGGAATTATGACATAAGTAAATACATAAAAGATCAGAATAACTTTTGAACCATCAACTTCACACATGAGCGTTAAAACAAAACAGAATAAATAATGTCTAAGCATCTTCACAAGGTAAATAACATAGTATTTGAGAAATTCTACAACATAAATCATATTAGCTAAACACTTAAAGACAGGAAAAAGACAAATACACAATGGTAAATAAACACATAGCAAAATAATACAAAAGGAAGGACAGGGTTCGATTTCAGTGTGACATTTGGTACTGCAGTCCAACCCAAAACTTCATTCCATAGATCTTTCGTCTTATTTCAACATTTGTTTCCACCAAAAAAATCCTGTCCAAGCATCCTTTCTGTATTTATATGTTCACATATTTCTTACCTCATTATTTATTTTCCATTATCTTACATCATTTATTTCCAAGAAAATCCTACCTAAACTTGTTGTCTCTAAACCCTAATTTTTTGTTCATATCTTCTTTCAAAATACTTTTTTTTGGCCAAACCATATTCTTATAGCTTCTCAATGCATTTCTTCCAATTCATCACAACTCATTCTCTTATATAGTCTACCCCCTCTTAAGCTAACTTGAATCTACTGAGCTCAGATGTTAAACTAAGGAACGAGGCAATGCAGCAGTACAAAACAATTAACACAGACAGCAATGACAAAATATTCAAATTGGCCAAGCAAGCAGCAATATTACAACTAATATAAGGCAATGAGCAGCAAACAAGAAAAATAAATCAGTAGTAAACTGGCTTAGCAGAGTAACACAAAGTCAAATTCAGTAACACTATGCCTGGCAAACAGCAGCAGCAAATGCAATAACTTATATCTAAACATGACATAGCTCAAGCAGAAAAAATAGTACACTAAAGACAACAATGCAGATAAAGGAAATGTATATTCACATCTTAATGTCTATGTAATTAAAGTGGTGCACCACAACTTATTCTACAAAAGAAATTACCAAGTACTTGAAAAGAAAATTATGAATGCAGTTCCTGTGAAGGTAAATGTCTTTTTGTGCTCCCTCATTTTTTTGAAAAAAAAAATTATTTACTCGATCTGTAGTGATAGGCATAGTTAGCAAATGAAATATTTTGATAGAGAACAAACAATGTATTTACCTTAATAGTGTTGAAAAATCATAATATACATAGCAGTTCATGATATCCAGTATTACAAATTTCAAAACTCCGCCATCTCTCTCCCCACATTCACCACTGCTGGCGGCTCACCTCCAACTGCGCAACGCTACGCACTGTTCACATCCAGCTGCCGCTGCCTAACACTACAATGGCAGACAACAATGCAAACTAGCCACAGACTGCACACAGCACAGCCAGTGATTGCCAATAAGAAAACATAAACAGCCTACTTACACTACATAGTGTCCACTTTCACTGACTTGAGGTAGTAATGTAGCCAGCGCCCGCCCACTATTCTGTTTAGGCTATTAGTACAGAACTTATGTGGTACATGGTTCTGCTCTGACAACTGGATTGCTAATCTCCACTGTAAATCCATATCTGAAGCAATACCAGGAGGCTTCAGCAGACCGGTTTTAATCGAATTTTTCTATCGCGTGAAATATAACAACCAGTGATGATTTTAAATAATCGAATTTAATTAAAAATCGTCACAAAGACGCAGAAGGATGTATAGTATCTTTATATACACTGAGCAGCCAAAGAAACTGGTATACCTGCCTGATATCGTGTAGGGCCCCCACGAGCACGCAGAAGTGCCGCAACACGACGTGGCATGGACTCGACTGTCTCAAGTAGTGCTGGAGGGAATTGACACCATAAATCCTGCAGGGCTGTTCATAAATCTGTAAAAGTACAAGGGGGTGGAGATATCTTCTGAACAGTACGTTAAAAGGCATCCCAGATATGCTCAATAATGTTCATATCTGGGGAGTTTGAGGGCCAGCAGAATTGTTTAAACTCAGAAGAATGATTCTGGAGCCAATATGTAGCAATTCTGCACGTGTAGGGTGTCGCATTGTCCTGCTGGAATTGCCCAACTCTGTCGGAATGCACGCACAATGGACCTGAATGGATGCAGGTGATCAGACAGGATGCTTACGTATCACCTGTCAGAGTCATATCTAGACTTATTAGGGGTCCCGTATCACTGCAACTGCACGCGCCTCACACCATTTCAGAGCCTCCATCAGAATGAACAATCCCCTACTGACGTTCAGGGTCCATGGATTCATGAGGTTGTCTCCATACCAATACACGTCCATCCACTCGACACAATTTGAAACGAGACTCGTCCGACCAGGAGACATGTTTCCAGTCATCAACAGTCCAATGTCGGTGTTGACGGGCCGAGGCGAGACGTAAAGCTTTGTGTCGTGCAGCCATCAAAAGTACTCCGGAAGCCCATATCGAAGATGTTTCGCTGAGTGGTTCACAAGCTGAAACTTGTTGATGGCCCAACACTGAAATCTGCAGCAATTTACGGGAGGGTTGCACTTCTGTCACGTTGAACGATTTTCTTCAGACCTGGTCCCGTTATTGCAGGATCGTTTTCCTGCGGCAGCAATTTCGGGGATTTGATGTTTTACCGGATTCCTGATATTAACGGTACACTCGTGAAATAGTCGTACGGGAAAATCTCCACTTCATCACTACCTCGGGGATGCTGTGTCCCATCGCTCGTGCGCCGACTGTAACACCAAGTTCAGACTCACTTAAATCTTGATAACCTGCCATTATAGCAGCAGTAACCAATCTAACAAGTACTCCAGACACCTGTTGTCTTACATAGGCGTTGCCTACCGCATCGCCGTATTCTGCCTGTTTACATATCTCTCTGTATTTGAATATACATCAATGTATTTCTCTTTTACCCGTAAATCTTGAGAGTGTTATGCGTGATAACTTACTCTTACTGGGGTACATAGATTAAAAATGAATCCACCTCGGCCAACTTTCCCGGCTAGTAGTGTAGCAACTTTTCCCGATCAGACGCTATGTCGGCGTTAAGGGTTCACGGATGAAACTACACTACTGGCCATTAAAATTGCTACACCACGAAGATGACGTACTACAGACGCGAAAATTCACCGACAGCACGAAGATGCTGTGATATGCAAATGATTAGCGTTTCAGAGCATTCACACAAGGTTGGCGCCGGTGGCGACACCTACGACGTGCTGACATGAGAAAAGTTTCCAACCGATTTCTCATACCCAAACAGCAGTTGACTGGCGTTGCCTGGTGAAACGTTGTTGTGATGCCTCGTGTAAGGAGGAGAATGCGTAACATCACGTTTCCGATTTTGATAAAGGTCGGATTGTAGCATATCGCGATTGCGGTTTATTGTATCGCGACATTGCTGCTCGCGTTGGTCGAGATCCAATGACTGTTAGCAGAATATGGAATCGGTGGGTTCAGGAGCGTAATACGGAACGCCGTGCTGGATCCCAACGGCCTCCTATCACTAGCAGTCGAGATGACAGACATCTTATCCGCATGGCTGCAACAGATCGTGCAGCCACGTCTCTATCCCTGAGTCAACAGATGGGGACGTTTGCAAGACAACAACCACCTGCACGAACAGTTCGACGACGTTTGGAGCAGCATGGACTATCAGCTCGGAGGCCATGGCTGCAGTTACCCTTGACGCTACATCACAGACAGGAGCGCCTGCTATTGTGTACTCAACGCCGAACCTGGGTGCACGAATGGCAAAACGTCATTTTATCGGATGAATCCAGGTTCTGTTTACAGCATCATGATGGTCCCATCCCTGTTTGGCGACATCGCGGTGAACGCACATTGGAAACGTGTATTCGTCATCGCCATACTGGCGTATCACCCGGCGTGATGGTATGGGGTGCCATTGGTTACACGTCTCGATCACCTCTTGTTCACATTGAAGGCACTTTGAACAGTGGGCGCTACATTTCAGATGTGTTACGACCCGTAGCTCTACCCTTCATTCGATCCCTGCGAAACCCTACATTTCAGCAGGATTATGCACGACCGCATGTTGCAGGTCCTGTACAGGCCTCTCTGGATACAGAAAATGTTCGACTGCTGCCCTGGCCAGCACATTCTCCAGATCTCTCACCAACTGAAAACGTCCGGTCAATGGTGGCCGTGCAACTAGCTCGTCACAATACGCCAGTCACTACTCCTGATGAGCTGTGGTATCGTGTTGAAGCTGCATGGGCAGCTGTACCTGTTCACGCCATCCAAGCTGTGTTTGACTCAATGCCCAGGCGTATCAAGGCCGTTATTGCGGCCAGAGGTGGTTGTTCTGGGTACTGATTTCTCAGGATCTATGCACCCAAATTGCGTGAAAATGTAGTCAGTTCTAGTATAATATATTTGTCCAATGAATACCCGTTTATCATCTGCATTTCTTCTTGTTGTAGAAATTTTAATGGCCAGTAGTGTATTAAATCAAAGTAAACAGTGAGGAACTACATTTGTATGTCAAAAAGGTATTACTTCGTGTATAATTGAAGTAAGAAGAATAATACAGTATAAATGAGTGAATATCATAATAGTTATTACCATAAAATAACGGAAGAAGCTACCTCTCCATAAACTCACAGCCAACAAAAGAAGTGTGTACTAGACCTAGTGTAACCATTTCTCGGTAGACAGCAGCGCTGTTAGGAACAAAAATATGCAGTAGTAACTATTTCTGCCCTGGCCACCTCGCCCCACCGTCCCTTACAGGTGGCGGAAATTTATGTATGAGAAACTTTTAAACTGACACTGAAGTACTCCCTGTGGCCCCTAGACTAGTGGTGTCTAACATATTTATGGGTATTTAATGTTTTAGTTCCGATGAGGACGAACAAATGTTAAATATGTGGTACCAGAAAATAAAAAGGGAAGAATTTCGTGTGTATAATTATTTGAAAGTTTAATAAGTCGTTTATTTGCTGCATGTTAAAACATCAAGTTCACTATTTTCTGGGACGCTTTTACCATGGCGTACTAGTAACCTAGTTCAGCTTGCCACCATGCCGCAACTTAGCAAAAGGGTAGACCTGACGATACGATCAAATCCACGACAAAAACTACAAACTTTTGTCGCAAACTAGCGAAATGCCTCTTAGATTTATCTTTCCGTACCTTTAAGCCAAGTTTATTGCAGAGCGCCAATGCAAACTGTTAAGGTGCTGATGGAACAGATGCCTGTAATAGCTCCGTAAAGTAATTTAAAATCTGGAGGGCGCTTACGGACAAACGTTACGCCTCACAGTAGTCACATTATTTTTGGAGTCAATGTGTTTTGGCTACAAAAAATTAGTTCTGAGAGTTTGACTACTCGATAAATATTGCTGCTTTGTGCAGACTCCCTCTCATCTTCGTGGAAAAGAGGCTTCAACCACTGTAACTCATGGTTCGCAGGGCCGTGTCGAGTTCATTCTGCACTCCCTGGCAGAACTGCCCCCCCCCCTCTTCCTCTCCCTCCGTAAAACCATCTTTCTGCAATTTTCTCTACGCTATACGCTAAGATACGCGCCGACGAAAGACGCGTCAATATTGGCACTAAGGGAGGGTACAGCGAAACAGACACTTCAGTGAGATCCGATGCAAGAACTACATTAATTAGACATTTAGGGCAAAGGTTAGGAAAGAAAGCCAAAACTTTGTAGTCTTTAGCAAGGCTCATAGTTTAATCCGCGCAAAAATAACACCAAAATACCTAACTGAGCCTTGCTTCCCTTGACCTTACGAGAGCAGCATGGCCAACGACCAGTGGGAGAAGGTAAGTTTGTTTACACAAGGGTTGAACTCATTATTATACGGACACAGTATGGAAGACCAAAGTGCTCCGAATAAAAAGTATGTAAGACATATATGTAGTATTTCGCCACTGCTCATTAATCTATGTATCGAAGAAGCAATACAGGAATTAAAAGACAGGTTCAGGAGTGGGATTAAAATTCAGGATGAAAGGATATCAATGTAAGATTTATTGATGACGTTGCTATCCTCAGTGGAAGCGAAGAAGAATCACAGGACCTTTGAATGGAATGGTCTAATGAGCTCAGAGTAAACTGAAGAAAGACGTTAATAGCGGCCAGCAGCAGAAGAGAGAGTACCGATAAACTTAACATCGAAATTGAGAACCATGAAGTACACAAAATTAAGGTAAAGTCCTGAGTTTCAAGCAAAATAAAAAATCGTTGACCAGTAAGGAGCACATGAAAAGCCGATTAGAACAGACACTGAAGACATGCTTGGGCAAAACGGATCTGTTAGTAGTAAACATCGGCCTTAATCTGAGGAATAAATGTCTGAGAATGTATGTTTCGAGCACAGCATTGTATGGAAGTAAACCACAGACTATGGGAAAACCGGAACAGAAGAAACTCGAAGCTCCTGAGATATGGTGCTAGAGAAGAATCTTGAAAATTAATGGAACTCATAAAAAAATGTAAAATGTGTAGTTTCGCCGCACAATAGGCCAAGAAAGAAGCATACGGAAAACACCGACAAGAACACAAAGGGAAAAATGGTAAGACATGTGTTAAACATCAGGAATAACTCCCACGGTATTAGAAAAAGCTGTAGAGGTTAAAAACTGTAGGACACAGATTGGAACACATCCAACAAGTAACTGAGGACACAGGATGTGAGTGGTACTTTGAGGCGAATAGGTTGGCAAAAGAGAAGAGATGGTGACAGACCACATCAAACCGGACAGATGACTGATAATTCAGAATAAAATAGTCGTCCACATAGTGTCCCAGGAGCAATGGTCAACAATCAAGGACAAGACAGAAACAATCAATCGACGCAAACAAGTCCAGTAAACACAGCCCGTGAAATGCATACCTTAAGAGCTATGAGCACTTGTTCAGCAGAAGAGAAGTGTTCCCCAGTAGCAAATATGAACAAGTGTTCATAGCTATTCGGTATGGATTTCATAGATGGAGTTTACTAGAATTGTTTGCTTCTAATCTGTCATGTCCCGGAATATTGACCATTCCTCACTGAACAACCCCTATAGGCACACCGACTACCGTAACATTGTTAATCAAGCACAAAAGTCTTATTCCTGAATAATTATTTATTGTAACAGCCGGTCGTATCAGTCGAAACTTCAGAGCAGCAAAAACACTGGCTGGAGGGACAAGTAAATTACTCGTCCCCCTCCACAGCTTTTGCTTCCTACCTCGACCGTCTTAATCCAGTCCTCAGTCGGCAGAAATCGGAAGCCCTCGGTCACACACTTGCTACCTTCGGTACCCCGTCGCCAGCCGACCTTCGAGATCGTACAGTACCATAACGAAGCAGCAGTGCGAGCTAGTTTGTTGGCCGTGGGCGTGATGCGTAGGCGGCAGCTGTGGGAGGCAAGCGCACTTTACCACAAACCTTGTTAGCTACCGACGTCTACTCAGTAGTTTTTTTTTAATGAAGCTACTTGCACGAAATGACGCTCTAGAAACGACACTGTGCCAACAGCGTGCGTCTGCAGTAGTTGATCGAGAAAAAGGCTTTATTCTCGTTGGCACAAGATAGAAACACGAGGAGTAAGGGAACTCACGTACCACTCCAAGTTAATTCTTAAAATATTACGAAATGGATATGCATTTTGGGACTACGTATTGACGTCAGCAGTGAAGATATAATACAGGGTGTATCAAAAAGAATCATCCGATTTTTAAGAAAATCATAACTATTACGTTACACAAATGGCCATTAAAATTGCTACGCCAAGAAGAAATGCAGATGATAAACGGGTATTCATTGGACAAATATATTATACTAGAACTGACATGTGATTACATTTTCACGCAATTTGAGTGCATAGATACTGAGAAATCAGTACCCAGAACAACCACCTCTGGCCGTAATAACGGCCTTGATACGCCTGCGCATCGAGTTAAACAGAGCTTGGATGGCGTGTACAGGTACAGCTGCCCATGCAGCTTCAACACGACACCACAGTTCATCAAGATTAGTGACTGGCGTATTGTGACGAGCTAGTTGCTCGGCCACCAATGACCAGACGTTTTCAATTGCTGAGAGATCTGGAGAATGTGCTGGCCAGGGCAGCAGTCGAACATTTTCTGTATCCGGAAAGCCCCGTACAGGACCTGCAACAAGTGGTCGTGTATTATCCTGCTGAAATGTAGGGCTTAGCGGGGTTCGAATGAAGGGTAGAGCTACGGGTCGTAACACATCTGAAATGTAACGTCCACTGTTCAAAGTGCCGTCAATGCGAACAAGAGGTGACCGAGACGTGTAACCAATGGCACCCCATACCATCACGCCGGGTGATACGCCAGTATGGCGATGGCGAATACACGCTTCCAATGTGTGTTCACCGCGATGTCGCCAAACACGGATGGGACCATCATGATGATGTAAACAGAACCTGGATTCATCCGAAAAAATGACGTTTTTCCATTCGTGCACCCAGGTTCGTCGTTGAGTACACCATCGCAGGCGCTCCTGTCTGTGATGCAGCGTCAAGGGTAACCGCAGCCATGGTTCCGAGCTGATAGTTCATGCTGCTGCAGACGACGTCGAACTGTTCGTGCGGATGGTTGTTGTCTTGCAATCTTCCCCATCTGTTGACTCAGGGATGGAGACGTGGCTGCACGAACCGTCATCTCGATCCGTCATCTCGACTGCTAGTGATAGGAGGCCGTTGGGATCCAGCACGGCGTTCCGTATTACCCTCCTGAACCCACCGATTCCATATTCTGCTAACAGTCATTGAATCTCGACCAACGCGAGCAGCAATGTCGCCATACGATAAGCCGCAATCGCGATTGGCTACAATCCGGCTTTTATCAAAGTCGGAAACGTGATGGTACGCATTTCTCCTCCTTACACGAGGCATCACAACAACGTTTCACCAGGCAACGCCGGTCAACTGCTGTTTGTGTATGAGAAATCGGTTGGAAACTTTTGTCATGTCAGCACGTTGTAGGTGTCGCCACCGGCGACAACCTTGTGTGAATGCTGTGAAAAGCTAATTATTTGCATATCAAAGCATGTTCTTCCTGTCGGTTAAATTTCGCGTCTGTAGCACGTCATCTTCGTGGCGTAGCAATTTTAATGGCCAGTAGTATATTCGAGATATGTGCGTGAACAATGTACTGTTGGAAAGAGGGAACTCTCGAGTCTTACATGATTCCCGCTAGGTAGCAGCAGTGTGCCCCCACTTCACTTCTATTAAAAATGGTGTCGCAATAACAGAAAGCGTCTAGTGTTCTACGTTTTGCGCAGTGCGGTTGAGTAATAACTGTTCAGCGTGATTTTCGTACTAGGTATGATGTGGCAGGTCCTACAGCACAGAGCATTAGAGGATGGCGTGAACAATTCCGAGAAACAGGTAGTTCGTGTAAAGGCAAATCGTCGGGCCGTCCCCTAGTGTCTGACACAGACGTCGAACGCATCCGCCATAGTTTCACAAGGAGTCCGCAGAAATCCGATCGCCGTGCAGTTCGACAGCTTAACATGCCCCCGATGTCAGTCATGTGTTGCGTCGACGTTTACACATGCAGCCATACAAAATTTAGCAACTGCAAGCTCCTCGTGAAGGTGAGACACAACAATGTGGGGAGTTCTGTAATTTCGTTCTTGGCAAGATGGGGGATGAGAGTTTTATTCCACGCTTAGTGTTTGGAGACGAGACAACATTCCGTTTAAATGAGGAGGTGAACCGTCATGATGTGAGAATATGGGATACGGAACAATCACATGACGTTGTACAACATGAGAGGGACTCTCCAAAATTTAATGCGTATTGTGCAGTTTCACGGGAATAGGTATATGGTCCACTTTCGTTTGACGAGAACACTGTTACAGGAAGCACATATCTCGATATGCTTGAGGACTTTCTTTTCCCACGGTTGGAGACTGATTTGAACAACTTCGTTTACCAACACTATCTCTGGAAGTGCGGGAATTTTTAAATCAAATCTCTGTAGGTCCATCTTTCCAGAATGGTTGCGGGACTCGGCCGTTCGATCAGTATGTCAAATTAAAAACCTTTCAGCCATCTAGTTTCCAACCTTATTTTATTTGGCAACCAGTTTCAGCGTTTTACTAGGATTACTGAAAGATGGATTGGTCGCACTGGACCAAATGATCCTGCCTTGCATTATTGGCCTCAAGGGTCACTGGAACTGACTGTATGATTATTTCTTATGGGGGTTCATGAAAGACTGTTTATGCGCCTCCATTACCTACAACAATGAATGAACTGAGATATCGCATGACAGCAATTGTGGAAGCTGTAGTTCAACATATGCTCAGTACAGTGTGGGAACGATTTGAATACTGCAATGACATATGCCGTGCATCTCAAGGGGAGCATGTTGAACAACTATGAAAAGGTATCGAAAACAACTTCTTGAGTTTCCCGCTCATCTAAAAACAAAATTCATTGTATATGTTTATTAGTTTCAGAAACAGAGACGTACCAAACCAGATGATTGTTTTTTATATACCCGTGTCCCGGAATCGCGAAAAGTGCGAGCAAAACGGTTGTGGACAAAGTGAGGTACGAAGGTTTGGGCCACATCTGAAGATATGCACAGATAGCTAAGCGGCAAATCCGGGTTCGAGGCCCGGTCCGGCACAACCTTTCATTTGTCACGAACAGCTCACGTCAACACGTATTCGTGAAATGCGAATCCATTTCGTAATGCACACATCAAAACAAGTTTTGCATCACCTCGTTTCGCAGAACTCCTGAAGATAGACGTTGACTGTATCACAGACGCAGTCCGTTTGACTGTTCAGAGATATCACTAAACCCTCCGAAATATGTAAACAACCATGCATGAGCAGCGCCTATTAGACGGAGGGGGTCCGACAGCCGGTCAGTTCCACCAGGAAGGAGGTACACGACTCGTGTTGTCTGTAGTTCAACCATGCTTAGACGGTCAATACCGCGGTTCGATCGCGTCCGCATTGTTACTTTGTGCCGGGAAGGGCTCTCAACAAGGGAAGTATCCAGGTGTCTCGGAGTGAACATGGAGGAGATACAGAGAGAGGCCGTCCAAGGGCTACTACTGCAGTGGATGACCGCTACCATCGGATTATGGCTCGGAGAAGCTCTGACAGCAACGCTACGATGTTGAATAATGATTTTCGTGCAGCCACAGGAGGTCGTGTTACGACTCAAACTGTGCACAATAGAGTGCATGATGCGCAGCTTCACTCCAGAATTCCATGGCGAGGTCCATCTTTGCAACTACTACACCATGCAGCGCGGAACAAATGGGCCAACAACGTGCCGAATGCACCGCTCAAGATTGGCATCACGTTCTCTTCACCGATGAGTGTCGCATAAGCCTTCAACCAGACAATCATCGGAGACGTGTTTGGAGGCAACCCAGTTAGGCTGAAGGCCTTAGATACACTGTCCAGGGAGTCCAGCAAGGTGGAGGTTCCCTGCTGTTTTGGGGTGGCATTATGTGGTGCCGACGTTCGCCGCTGGTGGTCATGGAAGGCACCGTAACGGCTGTACGATACGTGAATGCCATCCTCCGACCACTAGTGCAACCATATCGGCAGCGTATTGGCGAGGCATTCGTCTGCATGGACGACAATTCGCATCCCCATTGTACAGTTCTTGCGAATGACTTCCTTCAGGATAACGACATTGCTCGACTAGAGTGGCCAGGATGTTCTCCAGACTTGCCTGGGATAGATTGAAAAGAGCTGTTTATGGACGACGTGACCCACCAATCACTCTGAGGGATCTACGCCGAATCGCCACTGAGGAGTGGGACAATCTGGACCAATAGTGTCTTGATGAACTTGTGGACAGTATGCCACGACGATACAGGCATGCATCGATGCAAGAGGACGTGCTACTGGGTATTAGAGGTACGGTGTGTACAGCAATCTGGACCACCACTTTTGAAGTCTCGCTGTATGGTGGAACAACATGCAATGTGTGGTTCAAATGGCTCTGAGCACTATGAGACTTAAATCTGAGGTCGCCGGCCAGTGTGGCCGAGCGGTTCTAGGCGCTTCAGTCTGGAACCGCACGACCGCTACGGTCGCAGGTTCGAATCCTGCCTCGGGCGTGGCTGTGTGTGATGTCCTTAGGTTAGTTAGCTTTAAGTAGTTGTAAGTATAGGGGACTGATGACCTCAGATGTTGCCATTTGAACCATCTGAGGTCATCAGTCCCCTAGACTTAGAACTACTTAAAGCTAACTAACCTAAGGACATCACACACAGCCACGCCCGAGGCAGGATTCGAACCTGCGACCGTAGCGGTCGCGCGGTTCCAGACTGAAGCGCCTAGAACCGCTCGGCCACTCCGGTCGGCCAATGTGTGGTTTTCATGAGCATTAAAAAGGGCGGAAATGATGTTTATGTTGATCTCTGTTCCAATTTTCTGTACAGGTTCCGGAACTCTCGGAACCGAGGTGATGCAAAACTTTTCTTGATGTGTGTATTTACAATAGCTCTTATCGTCAAGAACAGTACCTGTTGCTCTATACATGCGTAAACAGAGACATTGTAACCATCAATGATAGTTGACAAAACGTCTTTCTTGTGGTTTTTCGGACAGTTTTTGCGGCCGCTCTGTGCATGAGTCCTTGCCGGAGTCCTATCTCGCCACGCCCACGGTACCGTCCCGCTGGGTCGCTGGAGTTTAGGAGCTTCCCTCCAGCTCCGGCAGGCTGGTGTTTACGCGCGACGGCTCCGCCTGGAGGGTGAGTGACCGGGCTGCCGAGGCGACAGCGACCCGGAACTGGCAGAGGCGGGGTAGCAGCCCGGATTGAGCGCAGCGCCCGACGGCTGGCGCAGATGCGCGGCCGCGAGCCTAATCGATCAGCCGGTCGTGACTGCGCAGCAGGTTCACGGCCGCCCCGCGGACCTGCCGGCGGTTTCGCTATCGACGGGCTCCGTCCTAATAAGGCACCAGGCGGCGCGGTGGGCGGCGCCGGCTGCCTCACGCGGAATGGCTGCAGTCTGCAGCAGGTTGTGCCCGGCGGCGGCGTGTCCGCACGTGTACGGAGCAAAACATTAGGGACACTGCCCGCAGCGCGACTGCACGGTATCTGGCTTTGGGCACATGTCATGGTAAGAAAGGTATTCAAGTTCTTTAAAAAAGTGTCGCACATTGCTACAGAATGTAATATTGGACAAAATTAGTCGAAAAGTTCTATTAATTATACTGTTAGAGGCGCGTCGTTTTATTAATATTATCTTGGCTGTTGGGATAGAATAAAAAGTGAATGTTAGTTATTTATGAAATGATTTTAAATGGATTATAACAATCTTGTCCGCAGTAAAATATGTATTTCTAATGGTGACCGGTTTCGGTCAGAATGTGACCATCTTCAGACGATTTGTAGCATCATGGTACGCGGTGGCAGTTGACGATCGGGGAGCCACAACACCTGGTCCTTTAACTGCCACCGCCTACCATCGTAGTACAAATCGTCTGAAGATGGTCACATTCTGACCGAAACCGTTTACCGTCACAAGTAAACATCTTACTGCAGTCACGAGTGTTTTTAATCCATTTTAAAGACCGCTATAAAATGTTCAGATGTGTGTGAAATCTTATGCTAAGGTCATCAGTCCCTAACACACTACTTAACCGAAATCATCCTAAGGACAAACACACACACCCATGCCCGACGGAGGACTCGAACCTCCGCCGGGACCAGCCGCACTGTCCATGACTGCAGCGCCTTAGACCGCTCGGCTAATCCTGCGCTGCTAAAGACCGCTATATGTTCTTCAAAATGACTTATTTATAAAGGGAGCCTGGAAGTTATTAGTCAAGTAGCACAAGGTATTTGGATCTCACCCTTTCTTTCTTCATCATCAGTTCTTTTTTGTATGAAGCTACTTGCATGAAATGACGCTCTAGAAACGACACTGTGCCAACAGAGTGCGTCTGCAGTAGCTGGTCGCGTGAAAGGCTATATCCTAATAAGGAGTAACGGAACTCACGTATCATTGCAAGTTAATTGTTAAAATAATACGAAATGGATTCGCGTTTTGCGAGTACGTATTGACGTCAGCTGCCGGACTCGGACTCAAACCCAGATTTCCCGCCTATAGCGACAGGTCGCCTTAACAACTTTGGCTATCCGTGCACACCCCATTGATGATTACAATGCCTGTGTTTATACAATGTCTGTATCTTTGCATTAAAATGTCCTTCAGACATGCATGCATCTCTGAAGCAACTTAGAGTGTTCTTCCTTTTTCATCATCAGTTCTTCCTTCACCACACGTGCAATGGTTATTCTGTATGACAAGTTAACTATAAAAGACTTAAGCCCTGAACATGCACTAGATCTGACTAAACCAATGAAGCGCAGTTGAAACGCTACACCAAATACGACCGTGCAGTGACGAAGCTGGAGTGCTTTATTTTAATAGGCATTCTTAGCAAGCTCCATGTAACATCCAGTCAATCAGAGTCGAAATAACCTAGTTCAACAATCAATACATCAGTCATGAATCTAAAAATTTATTAAAAGATTTAAGCTTGACAAAACATTATCAGTAAGCTTACCATAAAATATAACTGATTAAATCCAATAGTAAGGCATGGGGAGGGAGGATAAACTCAATTTGGTTGACAATCAGCATTAAGTAGCCCCTCTTTATTACTTGGGATCAAGATGTATTCAACGACGGCTTACAAGTCGTATAAAAACTATGGAAATGTACTTAGACAGCGAAAGGAAACGCGAAGAAACTGATCGGTACGCCGATTCCTAGAACTATTTACTTAATACGGACAGTAAAATTGAAAAATGGGGGGGGGGGGGGGTTGCATGATTTCTCTTGTCGAAATGGCTGCTAACTGTTTACACCGTCGAGTCACATTTATATGACCACCTGTCGAAAACCTGAATAGCCAGCTTTTGCACCACTGACTGCTGCGAGACGTTCAGGAAGAGAGTCAGTCAGGTTCTGGAAGATATCGGCAAGGATGTGGAGCCATGCTGAATCCAGTGTCAAGGCCAGCAGCGCAAGGTTCCTCCGCTGAGGATCCATGGCGTGTAACAGACCAAGCGAGGTGGTCCAGCAGATTCTCGACTGGGTTAAAATTCGGAGTAATTATTAGCTACCGTAGTACGACTAGGTGCTCTTCAAGCCACGCATGGACACTGCGAACGCTGCACTGTCCTACTATGAGATGCCATCGTGCTGAGGAAAAAAATACCGAATGTAGCGGTGGACGTGGTCCGTAACTACACATGCATACTTGTGTTGATCCATTGTGCCTTCCAAAATGACGAGATCACCGAGGGAATGTCACGAAAACATGCCCCAGACCATAACGCACCCTCTTCCGGTCTGGACGCTTCCCATGATTGTTGCACGGCATTTTCCCTCAGACATTTCACGCCGCACACGTGATTCATCTCAAAAGGACCCTCAGTGGACGTCCGGTCGATGTACCGGCGTACAAATTCCAGCCTTCAGCGCCGATGAGCCGCAGACAGCTTGGGTGCATCAACCACGAGCCTGCTGCAGAGGCCCACAAGCAGCAACATTCTTTGAGCGGTCGAGGAGGAGACATTGTTGGTAGCCGCTTTGTTCCATCTAGGTGCTCAGTTGTTCAACTGTTGCATTTGTTTCACCCTTACACATCTCCGCAGCCGTCATTCACCCCTACCATCTATGGCCAGTGGCGCACCACAGTTGTCTCGGTGTCGGTTTTGGGGAACGCCATTTTACAAAATTGTTAAGGCTTTCGTGGCCACTTGTTCACAAACTGCCTATTGGCTTCTGTCTCGGGTTCTTCGACCGACGTTCATCTAATGATTTTACTGACGTTTCGCCATCACGAGTGGCTGGCATTGCCAAAGCTTCACCCTCCATTGCTGGTGGTGAACTGGAGCCGAGCTCGCGGCCGCAGGCTATATGTACCTGGCGCGCCAACGTCCGAGGGCTTCTCCGCGGTCATTTCCGGTGCGGTTCTCCTCTTGCTACCTGCGACGGTTGTTCGCTGCAGTACGGGAAGCCAGGATCCGTTTACCTTAAGGCTTTCCTCTTTCTTGTTGAAGCTGTTCGCGTGTTTTTGTATTTCTACAGCTTCTCTGAACAAGCGCGTGTGATAGTGCTTCTCTACAGCCAGAACTTCCGTGTCGGCGAATTTTATTACGTGGTCGGTCTCACTCAGTGCGTGTTCTGCCACGGCCGATTTCTCCACCTGCCCAACCTGCAATGTCGCTTATGCTCTTTGATCCTGGTGTTGATTGATCGTCCAGTCATTCCGACATAAACTAATCTGCATGTGTATGGTATACGGTATATTCCCGACATTGCAAGTGGGTCCCTTTTCTTCTTTGCCGATCTAAGACACTCTTTGATCTTCCTTGTCGGTTTGAAAATCGTCTTTTCGCCATGTTTCCGCAATATACGGTTCATTACGTCTGTCACTCTGGGAATGTATGGCAGAAAGGCGGTACCCGACATATCTTTTTCTACTTCCTTACTTCGCCGAGTGTTTGGCTCTGTTACACTTGTAATATAATTTGTGGAGTACCCATTGCTCCTCAGATCACTTTCCACTTGCCTTACGCAGTATACTTTAACCACCGTGACAAGCGAACAGTTTACAAAATGAACTGTTTTGGAAATGCTTCCCTTGGCCCGAAACCCAATGATCATGCCCTTCTGGAGGTCAGATAAATCACTCTGCTTCCGCATTACAACGACTGCACTGTCGTCCGTGTCTCCCCGACCCGCTTTATATACCCTCAACTGGCATCTGTGAGTGGTCATTGCACGTTGACGTCGAACATGGCATTGGTCAAACTATTGTGACTGGACCTTGTACAAGACTGACAACGACTGATGACAGGGGAGGGGTACATACCTCTCGCTCTCGGTCTCTCTCTCTCTCTCTCTCTCTCTCTCACACACACACACACACACACACACACACACACACACACACACACATCTACATATACATCATACTCAGCAAGCCGCCAAATGGTGTGTGGCGGAAGGTACTTTCGGTACCACTATCTGATCGCTCCAACCCTGTTCCACTCGCGAATCGTGCGTGGGAAGAATGATTGTCGGAAAGCCTCTGTATTGACTCTAATTTCTCGAATTTTCTCCTCGTAGTCAATACGCGAAACGTATGTGGGGGGAAGTAATATGTTGTCTGACTCCTCCTGAAAAGTGCTGTCCCGAAATTTCAATAGTAACTCTCTCCGTCATGCACAACGTCTCTCTCGTAACGTCTGCCAGTGGAGTTTGTTTAGCATTTCCATAACGTACTTTCGCCAGCTAAACGATCCCGTGACGAAACGCGCCGCTCTTCTTTGGATCTTCTCTATCTCCTCTATCAGTCCTACCTGATAGGGATCAGATTGATGAACAATACTCAAGAATCTGGCGAACAACTGCCTTATAAGCCATTTCTTTCGTCGGTAACTTACATTTCCTTAAGATTCTTCCGATGAATCTGAGTCTTGTGTTTGCTTTTCCCATTATCTGTTTTATATGGTAATTCCACTTAAGGCCGCTCTGGATAGTTACGCCTAGATATTTTACGGCAGACGCTGTCTCCAGCTGTTAGTCGTCAATAGTGTAGCTGTACAGTAGTGGATTTCTTTTCCTATATATGTGCAATATGTTACATTTATTTACACTACTGGTCATTAAAATTGCTACACCAAGAAGAAATGCAGATGATAAACGGGTATTCATGGGACAAATATATTATACTAGAACTGACATGTGATTACATTTTCACGCAATTTGGTTGCATAGATCCTGAGAAATCAGTACCGAGAACAACCACCTCTGGCCGTAATGACGGCATTGATACGCCTGGAATTGAGTCAAACACAGCTTGGATGGCGTGTACAGGTACAGCTGCCCATGCAGCCTCAACACGATACCACAGTTCATCAAGAGTAGTGACTGGCGTATTGTGAACGAGCCAGTTGCTCGGCCACCATTGACCAGACGTTTTCAATTGCTGAGAGATCTGGAGTATGTGCTGACCAGGGCAGCAGTCGAACATTTTCTGTATCCAGAAAGGCCCGTACAGGACCTGCAACATGCAGTCGTGCATTATCCTGCTGAAATGTAGGGTTTCGCAGGGATCGAATGAAGGGTAGAGCCACGGGTCGTAACACATCTGAAATGTAATGTCCACTGTTCAAAGTGCCGTCAATGCGAACAAGAGGTGACCGAGACGTGTAACCAATGGCACCCCATACCATCACGCCGGGTGATACGCCAGTATGGCGATGACAATACACGCTTCCAATGTGCGTTCAAAAAATGGTTCAAATGGCTCTGAGCACTATGGGACTTAACTTCTAAGGTCATCAGTCCCCTAGAACTTAGAACTACTTAAACCTAACTAACCTAAGGACATCACACACATCCATGCTCGAGGCAGGATTCGAACCTGCGACCGTAGCGGCCGCGCGGTTCCAGACTGTAGCGCCTTTAACCGCTTGGCCACCACGGCCAGCAATGTGCGTTCACAGCGACGTCGCCAAACACTGATGAGACAATCATAATGCTGCAAACAGAACCTGGACTCATCCGAAAAAATGACGTTTTGCCATTCGTGCACCCAGGTTCGTCGTTGAGTACACCATCGCAGGCGCTCCTGTCTGTGATGCAGCGCCAAGGGTAACCGCAGCCATGGTCTCCGAGCTGATAGTCCATGCTGCTCCAAACGTCGTCCAACTGTTCGTGCAGATGGTTGTTGTCTTGAAAACGTCTCCATCTGTTGACTCAGGGATCGAGACGTGTCTGCACGATCCATTACAGCCATGCGGATAAGATGCCTGTCATCTCGACTGCTAGTGATACGAGGCCGTTGGGATCCAGCACGGCGTTCCGTATTACCCTCCTGAACCCACCGATTCCATATTCTGCTAACAGTCATTGGATCTCGACCAACGCGAGCAGCAATATCGCGATACGATAAACCGCAAGCGCGATAGGCTACAATCCGACCTTTATCAAAGTCGGAAACGTGATGGTACGAATTTCTCCTCCTTACACGAGGCATCACAACAACGTTTCACCAGGCAGCGCCGGTCAACTGCTGTTTGTGTATGATAAATCGGTTGGAAACTTTCCTCATGTCAGCACGTTGTAGGTGTCGCCACCGGCGCCAATCTTGTGTAAATGCTCTGAAAAGCTTATCACTTGCATATCACAGCATCTTCTTCCTGTCGGTTAAATTTCGCGTCTATATCACGTCATCTTCGTGGTGTAGCAATTTTAATGGCCAGTAGTGTATTAACAGGGACAGTAAAAATGGCGCAAATGGCTCTGAGCACTATGGGACTCAACTGATGAGGTCATTAGTCCCCTAGAACTTAGAACTAGTTAAACCTAACTAACCTAAGGACATCACAAACATCCATGCCCGAGGCAGGATTCGAACCTGCGACCGTAGCGGTCTTGCGGTTCCAGACTGCAGCGCCTTTAACCGCACGGCCACTTCGGCCGGCTGGACAGTAAAACACAAAGAAAAAACAGCCAACCAACAGCGACTGAGTAGCGCTACACTTGTTAATCTTCGAGCTTTACTGTCTCTGTTAATACATATCGATAAAACAAATACTGCAATACTCTAATCTGGGACCGCTCTATTGAATGGCCACGTAAAATTCCGCTTATAAAACAGGTTTTTGTTTGTAACGGGAAACAAACCGACGCTTTCGATCGACGCTGGACGTCGCACGAAAGACGTGATGGTCACTATTTCTTCGGCCTGACCCCAGCTCCACAATGCCAGAACGAAATGGCAAATATCTGCTGAAACGCTAGAGAGAATACGCCAGACGACACCTTAAGGGAGACACCCTGTATAGGCAGCATAGCTCATCAGGTGAAGCCGGCTACAAGAATATCTCTGGTAGTGACAACATTCTCGATTGAAAGTCATCGATCATCATTCTGTCGGTGCAAAGTCGACATCCATTTTTTATCTAATTTGACATCTTCCTCTCTTCTGTTAAAATTATTACTGTGTTTATAAATATCAATAGCTTTTTTTTATACATGAACTGAACTCCGAACAGGCCTCCTAACGGTACCGACCAATTGCCGCGTCATCTTCCCGATAGGCCTTAGTGGATGCGGATATGGAGGGGCATGTGGTCAGCACACCGTTCTCCTGGCATTGTCAGTTTTGGTGACTGGAGTCGCTACTTATGAGTCAAGTAGCTCCACTGAGTGTTCTCCGTTAGCCAACAGAGCTCGGCAGACCTGAATGGTCACCCATCTAAGTTCTAGCCGAGGCTGACAGAGCTTAACTTCCGTTATCTAACGGGAACTGGTGTTACCGCCGCGGCAAGGCCGATGCCTTTCTATAAATGCGCGCATGATAATATGATGTTTTCGATATGACGCTCGTCACATTGAATTTTATTTCTTCTTTACCCTCTTGGTACTCACGTTCCGTTATGGACTATTTATCAGACGGCAGGTCCTCTTATTTTAAACAAACGGGTGATAACATGTCTTTTAATGGTACCAGTATATGCTAATCCACAACTACAAGAAATTTTATATACACCTGATGTCGCCAAAGGATGTGGTGTATCTTTTTCCGTTGTTAAATATTTTTTTTATCTTGTTGGAGGGTCTAAAATAATTTCAGTTCCATACTAGCCCCGTGGTCTAGGGGTAGTGTCTTTGATTGATAATCAAAACGTCTTCGGTCCCGGCTTCGATCCCCGCCACTGCGTAAATTTTGATAAATAATCAGCAGTGGCGGCCGAAGACTTCCGGCATAAGAAGTCAGCCTCATTCTGCCAACGGCCTTGTCAAAGAGGGAGGAGGAGCGGATAGAGGTTCAGGGCACTCTCTTGTCCTAGTGGTGGGAAATTGCCCCTAAAGGCGGAAGAATCAGCAATGATCAACGACACGAGGATGCAGAAGGCAATGGAAACCACTGCATTAAAGACACGTAACGTGTATCCACAGGACATGTGGCCTGTAATTGAAGAAGTGTCATGATGATCTCTCCATTGGCAAAAGATTCCAGAATATTCCCCCATTCGGGTCTCCGGGAGGGGACTGCCAAGGGGGAGGTTACCATGAGAAAAAGATTGAATAATCAACCAAAGGATAACGTTCTACGAGTCGGGGCGTGGAATGTCAGAAGCTTGAACGTGGTAGGGAAACTAGAAAATCTGAAAAGGGAAATGCAAAGGCTCAATCTAGATATAGTAGGGGTCAGTGAAGTGAAGTGGAAGGAAGACAAGGATTTCTGGTCAGATGAGTATCGGGTAATATCAACAGCAGCAGAAAATGGGATAACAGGTGTAGGATTCGTTATGAATAGGAAGGTAGGGCAGAGGGTGTGTTACTGTGAACAGTTCAGTGACCGGGTTGTTCTAATCAGAATCGACAGCAGACCAACACCGACAACGATAGTTCAGGTATACATGCCGACGTCGCAAGCTGAAGATGAACAGATAGAGAAAGTGTATGAGGATATTGAAAGGGTAATGCAGTATGAAAAGGGGGACGAAAATCTAATAGTCATGGGCGACTGGAATGCAGTTGTAGGGGAAGGAGTAGAAGAAAAGGTTACAGGAGAATATGGGCTTGGGACAAGGAATGAAAGAGGAGAAAGACTAATTAAGTTCTGTAACAAGTTTCAGCTAGTAATAGCGAATACCCTGTTCAAGAATCACAGGAGGAGGAGGTATACTTGGAAAAGACCGGGAGTTACGGGAAGATTTTAATTAGATTACATCATGGTCAGACAGAGATTCCGAAATCAGATACTGGACTGTAAGGTGTACCCAGGAGCAGATATAGACTCAGATCACAATATAGTAGTGATGAAGAGTAGGCTGAAGTCCAAGACATTAGTCAGGAAGAATCAATACGCAAAGAAGTGGAATGCGGAAGTACTAAGGAATGACGAGATACGTTTGAAGTTCTCTAAAGCTATAGATACAGCAATAAGGAATAGCGCAGTAGGCAGCACAGTTGAAGAGGAATGGACATCTCTAAAAAGGGCCATCACAGAAGTTGGGAAGGAAAACATAGGTACAAAGAAGGTAGCTGCGAAGAAACCATGGGTAACAGAAGAAATGCTCAGTTGATTGATGAAAGGAGGAAGTACAAACATGTTCCGGGAAAATCAGGAATACAGAAATACAAGTCGCTGAGAAATGAAATAAATAGGAAGTGCAGGGAAGCTAAGACGAAATGGCTGCAGGAAAAATGTGAAGACATCGAAAAAGATATCATTGTCGGAAGGACAGACTCAGCATACAGGAAAGTCAAAACAACCTTTGGTAACATTAAGAGTGCAACGGGAATTCCCCTGTTAAATGCAGAGGAGAGAGCAGATAGGTGGAAAGAATACATTGAAAGCCTCTATGAGGGTGAAGATTTGTCTGATGTGATAGAAGAAGAAATAGGAGTCGATTTAGAAGAGATAGGGGATCCAGTATTAGAATCGGAATTTAAAAGAGCTTTGGAGGACTTACGGTCAAATAAGGCAGAAGGGATAGATAACATACTATCAGAATTTCTAAAATCATTGGGGGAAGTGGCAACAAAACGACTAATCACGTTGGTGTGTAGAATATGTGAGTCTGGCGACATACCATCTGACTTTCGGAAATGCATCATCCACACAATTCCGAAGACGGCAAGAGCTGACAAGTGCGAGAATTATCGCACAATCAGCTTAACAGCTCATGCATCGAAGCTGCTTACAAGAATAATATACAGAAGAATGGAAAAGAAAACTGAGAATGCGCTAGGTGACGATCAGTTTGGCTTTAGGAAAAGTAAAGGGACGAGAGAGGCAATTCTGACGTTACGGCTAATAATGGAAGCAAGACTAAAGAAAAATCAAGACACTTTCATAGGATTTGTCGACATGGAAAAAGCGTTCGACAATATAAAATGGTGCAAGCTGTTCGAGATTCTGAAAAAAGTAGGGGTAAGCTATAGGGAGAGACGGGTCATATACAATATGTACAACAACCAAGAGGGAAAGGGTGGACGATCAACAACGAAGTGCTCGTATTAAGAAGGGTGTAAGACAAGGCTGTAGCCTTTCGCCCCTACTCTTCAATCTGTACATCGAGGAAGCAATGATGGAAATAAAAGAAAGGTTCAGGAGTGGAATTAAAATACAAGGTGAAAGGATATCAATGATACGATTCGCTGATTACATTGCTATCCTGAGTGAAAGTGAAGAAGAATTAAATGATCTGCTGAACGGAATGAACAGTCTAATGAGTACACAGTATGGTTTGAGAGTAAATCGGAGAAAGACGAAGGTAATGAGAAGTAGTAGAAATGAGAACAGCGAGAAACTTAACATCGGGATTGATGGTCACGAAGTCAATGAAGTTAAGGAATTCTGCTACCTAGGCAGTAAAATAACCAATGACGGACGAACCAAGGACATAAAAAGCAGACTCGCTATGGCAAAAAAGGCATTTCTGGCCAAGAGAAGTCTACTAATATCAAATACCGGCCTTAATTTGAGGAAGAAAGTTCTGAGGATGTACGTCTGGAGTACAGCATTGTATGGTAGTGAAACATGGACTGTGGGAAAACCGGAACAGAAGAGAATCGAAGCATTTGAGATGTGGTGCTAAAGACGAATGTCGAAAATTAGGTGGACTGATAAGGTAAGGAATGAGGAGGTTCTATGCAGAATCGGAGAGGAAAGGAATATGTGGAAAACACTGATAAGGAGAAGGGACAGGGTGATAGGACATCTGCTAAGACATGAGGGAATGACTTCCATGGTACTAGAGGGAGCTGTAGAGGGCAAAAACTGTAGACGAAGACAGAGATTGGAATACGTCAAGCAAATAATTGAGGACGTAGGTTGCAAGTGCTACTCTGACATGAAGAGGTTAGCACAGGAAAGGAATTCGTGGCGGGCCGCATCAAACCAGTCAGTAGATTGATGACCAAAAAAAAAAAAAAAAACTAGCCCCTTTCCCGATGCGATCTGTAATCTTACTAATAAACAGAAGAAAAACTTTCGGGTTGCGTGGCCGTTGTTCCTGAGTCTCTCCTTAGGGCAAAGGGCTCATCTATCTCCTAGTTAGAACAATCATTCTTCTTAAAGGTCGACCGTACGTTTTTTTCGTCATCGGTGTAAATAGAATTGTTCACAAATGTTGTTAGCTTTATCCACAAAGTCTTTATAACACCGACCGGCCGGGGTGGCCGAGCGGTTCTAGGGGCTACAGTCTGGAACCGCGTGACCGCTACGGTCGCAGGTTCGAACCCTGCCTCGGGCATGGATGTGTGTGATGTCCTTAGGTTAGTTAGGTTCAAGTAGTTCTAAGTTCTAGGGGACTGATGACCTCAGAAGTTAAGTCCCATAGTGCTCAGAACCATTTTGAACCTTTATAACACCTCTTTTTCCGTCTGAGTGGTGGTCAGAATCCTTATGAAGGTAAGGATCAGTATGCGCGGTTCTTCTATGCACCTTATGGCCCAATATCCCATCCGCAGGTTTGATTACCGACACAACCAGAAAATTAAGTTTACCATTTCTCTCCATCTCCATAAAAATTGGATTTTTTTGCTGATACTATTGATATGCACCAAGAAGCTGGTGGCCGAGCGATTCTAGGCACTTCAGCCTGGAACCGCGCGACCGCTACGGACACAGGTTCGAATCCTGCCTCGGGCATGGATGTGTGTAATGTACTTAAGTTAGGTAAGTTTAAGTAGTTCTAAGTTCTAGGGGACTGATGACCTCAGATGTTAAGTCCCATAGTGCTGCGAGCCATTTTTTTTTATTTTTTTTATAGCAAGAAGGCATCCAACTCTTCTGCACGAAGTGTACATTCTACAAAATTATCATCAACAAAGCAATACCACCTACCTGTCATATTAGATAAAGAGATGGATGATGACTCTGCGCCGACGGAATAACGGTGGACTACTTTCAATCGAGACTGTTGGTACTAACAGAGATAGTCTTGTAACTAGGTCACGTGATGGACTATGGTGCCCTCTACACTGCTCCTTCGAGTTCTGATTGCAGTTCGCAGTTTCACATCTAAGGATGTCTGCTCTGCGTTCGCTAATTGCTTCCTCCGTTATATGTTGTTACAGCATAACCTTCTCACAAACAATCAATATAGAAATGCTGTTTCTCAGTAGAAACCTAGTTTGCAGTCTTTCTTTATGTACAGAATGAAAATAGCGTCACTCCCACCTCTTTTGCGGTGTTGCGCTGAAATTTGCATATCCAAGAAATAGTACATTTCATACAAATTTGACGTTGGTTGCAAGCGGCCTTCACGTTGTTGCAATTTTAATGGCGTGCGCTGTTGAAATATTTGAACGACGTTTTCACTTCCGTTAATGTAGTTCACTGCTACCACACTTATCTGGTGAAGGCAAAGGGCTATTAATTGAATCACAGCTGGCATTATTCCCGTTAGCAGAAGAGACTTGAAAACAATAAAGCACGGAACAGGAGCCATAGCCACGTCCTACTATCGGCAACGTCTTGCTTGCCCCACTCACGTGCGATTACGAAACTGTCTGCTGGAGTACGTCGACCGCATTAGCTGTCCATCACGCGAAGCGGGCTTCATTAGAAGGGAGCGCACATCAAGGAGCGTCAGCAGTAGCGCGTTCCAGTTGAGACCGTCTCCAGGAATCTGCTTTCTCGCCAGGTGACGCCGTAACTGCCGGGGACAGGCCTCCGCTTGAGCAACTGGCCTGATTGCACCGCGAGATCGCAGCACTTGCGTCCTGCTCCGAAGGCCAACCAAATTGCCGAGATTTTTCTCGATCGAAAGACGCTACTTTTCCGCGATGGAGTGAAATTCACGTTATACAAAGAAAGGCGTTGCGAATTGTGCCTATTTTCTGCACACTACGTAAGAGCCTTGTCATTAAGATTAACATTAAATTCATCATTTAACTGTATCTTCGTCTTTCTAGCTTGTTATGGTTATTTCCCGCCTAATGACAACTCCTAGTGTGCTGACAAAAAAACACTGTCCGTCCAAAATGTTTCGAGAGTGATTTTACTCGTGCCTTTTAAGGCGACATCAGGAACTACGGTGACGGCTTGAACTAACAACTGTAAGCCGGCCCCTGTGACCGAGCGGTTCTAGGCGCTTCAGTCCGGAACCGTGCTGCTGCTACGGTCGTAGGTTCGAATCCTGCCTCGGGCATGGATGTGTGTGATGTCCTTAGGTTAGTTAGGTTCAAGTGGCTCTACGTCTAGGGGACTGATGACCTCAGATGTTGTCCCATAGTGCTTAGAACCATCTGAACCATTTTTGAACTAACAACTGTAAATAACAGATGTAAACTCGACCAGTGAAATGTGAGCAGGTGGTATGGACAGTGAAATTGCGGTCTTAGTGTGTGAACGTCGTCTGTTACAGTTTGCAACAAAACGACCTCTAAATCAAGTGTACCGCAATGTTTTGAAGAAAAGTATGTTCAAAGTTTTTTCCACACACCTTGAATCCAAACAAAAAACAAGTGTTCGTGGATGCGTACCAGGAATAAAAATGAAATGAAGGGCAGCTACACAGACGGCATTTTAATTGTTTACTGTTTCAGAATGACACGGCACAACACGAAAAATGGTTTTATTCCGACATATTGCCGTTTTTTCTGTACTCGTCATTCATTTCTTCATATTTTCCCCCTTAATAGATTTTATAGTATTCTCTTTCTTGGCTTCACCTTGGTTCTCATTCATAACACGATTTCCTATCAGTAAATCTGTTAAAAATATTGTGTCGAAAAAGCTTTTCTTTGGCGATGTTGCTTTGCTCTTTGATCTCTTTCAAAATATCTTCTTTGGAATTCATTTCTGTCCATATGGTCCTCATTATTCTTCAAAGCCACATTTCCCTCGTTTCAATTCGTGTCTGTCTTGCGCACTGTTCACCTACCACAGTCAAACAAGAGTATTCTCCAAATGAACGTTTTGACATACTGTTTTTTGTTGTGTTTCCTAAACTACTTAATTCACCAATAGCTTTCTTCTTTTATTGAAAGTACTTTCAGCTACTGCAATTCTCTTGCTTTAGGCTGCTAGACCAATGCCGTCTATACAGTGTGCTCCAAAGAAATGTACATACACTTTGAACTGTCATAGAAAATTTATTTTCCTACACGGTCAAATTTTTGAAACACAGTAATTTTATGTTTCCTCAGCTGATGGCGTTAGAATTGTCCATATAGCTGAAAAACCCAGTGAGTGATTGCAAACTAACGTCAAGATCGCGGACGTGGTGGTGGTAATTTCCTATGGGACCAGACTGCTGAGGTCATCGGTCCCTAAACAGAGGACGTCTGTTTGAGCTCTGGGGAGAGGAAGTAGATTTCTAAATGATACTGACAGTTTGAGAATGTTGTTGCAGTTTAGGAACAGCGGAGATGTCAGTATGGGACTGGCTCATGAATGACTAATTCGAGGTCTATACAACAACGTGTGGTATACAGAAAGGCATACCAGGGCAATCTCGCAAAGCTAAAGACGACGAATGCCCAAATGTGGTTCTGGTAATTCTTTGAACATTCATCTCAAAAATCTTCGAAACAAAGGTGACAGTGTAGTAGTGTGCGACACTTTCCGAAGAGAAAGAGATTGCGTTATTTCAGTCTAATGCCAGTGCAGTCGCTATATGACAGAGAATCCGCTCACAAGGTACAGTTTTTGTGAATGGGTTGAACGGATGGTTACACATGAACAAGGATTTATAGGTAGCATTTTTTGATCGGATGAAGCACAATTCAAACTTGACGGAACTGCCACTTGCCATAATCGTCTGTTCTGAGCTCAACATAACATCCACTGTGACATTGCCTGATGCCGGGACGGTAACTCAGCGTGTTCGATCAGAGGGTTAGCTGCGCTCTGTAATAAAAAACTGAGTCAACCGCTCAACACCGAACTTGAACGGTTGCCATAAGACATCCGCCTCGAACAAATGCAACGAACAATATCGAACAAAATGAGATTTTAAAAAAAAAGTGGTTAGCGAGACGGACTGTCATGCCAAGGGGCCATGGATCGATTCCCCGGCTGGGCCGGAGATTTTCTCCGCTCAGGGACTGGGTGTTGTGTTGTCTTCATCATCATCTCATCTCCATCGACACGCAAGTCGCCGGAGTGGCGTCAACTCAAAAGACTTGCACCAGGCGATCGGTCTGCCCGACGAGAGGCCCTCGCCACACGACATTTCCATTTCCATTTTGCCTGATGTGAATGTCTGGTGCGTGTCTCATCTTGGGGAGTCATTAAAGCTGTTCCATTTTTAAGGCACTGGAACTCGTGAAAAATAGCAATGCTTTCTGATTACATTATCCCTCCAACTGGTGCAATGTACGACAATTAAAGGTTTTATTGCAACAACATGGCGGTCTCCTGGCATGCTCCATGGAAGATTACAGAACGCTACACACGCTTTACGATCGCCATCTTGGTGCTTTTGTCTCCCGGTCTACGCCGCCGTACTTATGACAATGAAAGTTGAACATTTAACCACAAATTAGCTGTCCCCACTTTGTATACTAAAATGGTTCTCTGCATAAGGGTATCAATCAAAAATTACACCAGACCTCATATTTAGCAGAAAATGGATGTTAAATGTACCGATATTCAGGGTTCGTTTAAAAATATAAATACTACTAAAGAGACAGCTCTGTAGATCTGGCCCACGGTGAAGATAGTGGAGGTTCTGTAATGATTTGTGACGTTATAAAGTGTACCCAAAAGAAAAGGAGACTACAGTTATATGCAAAGAAATTTTGATAACAGTATCATAATTGCAGTTCATGTGGAACAGCACAACTATACATAAAGACCATTGATGTTGATACACCGATCCTAGTTCTTAGGAAGAGTGTGGATGGCTTCACTGCAGAAATTCCTGCACTTCCTCGTCAGAGGTGAATCTCTGACCATACAGAGATTGTTTTAAGAGGCCGATGATATGCGTGTCACGTAGAGAGATATTGGGGCTGTAAGCAAGATGTTCCAGGACCTCCCATCGAAATTTTTGAAGGCGTTCTTGGATCTTCTTGGCTTTATGTGGCCTAGACTAGTCCTGAAGAAACTCTATCAAATGGTTCAAATGGTTCTGAGCGCTGTGGGACTTAACATCTAAGGTCATCAGTCCCGTAGAACTTAGAACTACTTAAACCTAATTAACCTAAGGACATCACACACATCCATGCCCGAGGCAGGATTCGAACCTGCGACCGTAGCGGTCGCGCGGTTCCAGACTGAAGCGCCTAGAACCGCTCGGACACAGCGGCCGGCGAAGCTCTATCCCACTCGAGTGCTTGCACCTGTGCTTGTTCTTCATGGTCTGTTGGACCCTCAGCAATGTGTTGCAATGCTGCTCTGCGTTAACAATTACCTGCCCTCCCTTTGACGATGGGAGATTGGATCCTGGATCCTCCAATCCATGCTCCTCTGTTTGGAAGTAGGGTCGAAGTGGTAACACCACGTTTCATCACATGCCACAGTCTGAGCAATGAAATCTGTTCCTTGTTCCCCGTATCTCAACAGAAGGGTCAGGCAAACACCTATTCTCAGCGTCTTCTGATTAAGATTCTTGGGCATCCACTGTGCACAAACCTTGCCATAACGAAGCTTCTCGTAGATTACGTGATGCACAGTTTCTTTGCTCATTGACAGGTCAACAGTAATGTGACGTGTGGTGGTCCAACGTTTCGCACGTAAGAGCTCCTCCACAGCCAAAATCGTGGAACAAGTGGTGACGACGTGGGCCTGCCCATTGCGTGGCACGTCCTTGATGTTAACACGTCTCACCTCATAACGCTGACACCATTGCTCTCCACACATCTCTTTCATCCTGTGAAAAATTTGTGAAGCATGCTCCCCATGTGTGCAAAGAAACTACGAGGGTTGAATGAAAAGTAATGCCTCCACCTTCGTTAATTGAGTTTGGATGGGAATAGTTTAATAAATCAAACGCAGAAATAATCCTTAGAACCTTTAATTACCAATATTCACTTTTCCACATAATCACCAGCCAGTTGGATACGTTTCTGCCAACGATGAACAAGTTTTCTGAAGTCGTCAGGTAAGAAGTTGACACACTGTTTCCGCAACCACAGTTTCACAGTTCTCTCAACGTCTTCATCAGAAGCGTAATGATGTTCCCGCAGATCGTCTTTCATTATCAGGAACAGATTGAAGTCAGACAGTGCTAAACCTGGACTGTAGACAGTGCTAAACCTGGACTGTATGGAGGACGCCGTACGTTGGTGAGATTGCTTCTGAAGTTCTGCTATGGTGGCACGTGAAGAGTGTGGTTTGGCATTGTCATGCTGCAGGAAAGCGTTTCCCTTCTCCTTTCGGATCCTTGTTAGCCGTCGTTTCAGAGTTCGCAGAGAAATCAACATGGATAACACCATCTGCGTCCCAGAACACCTTGGCCAAGATTTTCCCAGCTAAGGGCTGCCTCTTGAATTTCTTTTTCTGGGGGGAGTCTTTGTGTCGACATCCCATAGGACTGACGTTTCGTCCCCGGGTCGTAATGGTGTACCACGTTTCGCCTCCTATCACAATTGAATGGATAAAGACGTCACCTTCATTCTCATAACGCAAGAGGAGTTCCTGACAAATTTCAAGTCTGTGTGCTTTCACACACTTTCTTGTGAAATGCCGATTGTGCTTGCAATTTCTCTCTGAGTGATACGAAAATCGTCCTGAATCAATCTGCCAACATTTTGCTTTTAAAATGTGGTGGTTGCTGTCACAGGACGCCCAACCCTTTGTTTGTCACACAGGTCAGACGTTCCCGCCTCAACATCTTAGAACTTACTGCCCAACGACGCACGGTACTCACATCAACACAATCACCATAAACTGCTTTCATTCTCTAATGAATCACCTTTGGGGTGATACCTTCTACTGTCAAGAATTCAATGACTGCACGTTGCTTAAATCGCATTGACCGACCGTCTGCGCAGGGTCCCATACTTTACACTGTAACAACACAACCGTTCAATGCTAAGGCTTCCAGCCACCTGGAGCTGTAGAGAAAAGGCTGCGGAACAAGCCAGTACCTGCCGCATACCAATGCTGCCAACTGTTGAAGAGTTATGAAGGTGGAGGCATTACTTTTCAGTCAACCGTCGTAGATAGCTGCTGTTTGTCCAGATCAGAAGGAATCCATCATGCAACGAACTGCAGAAACAACTCTCCAGATATGAGGAAATTGCTGGAAAGCGGAAACTGGGAATACCACCACTCTATCTCTCGCCAAACACATTCACCCACTGAGATTACATACAACGCTGCTACAGTGAAGATCTCCTTTTCAGTTGGGCATACCTTGTACATTGTGGTTTTCAGGGGAATCAACGCTCACACCAAAAGAAAAACAACAGATATGGACTATTCTATTTAGTGTATAATTCAGTAAATTGCATATGATCGTAGGTGTGAGCCAGCAAAATATTTTGGAATTCAGAGTAGAAAGTTGGTGATTCAGTTTCCTTGATAAGATCTCGCCACAACGGAAACGCACTTGTTTTAATTATTGCTACTCCAACTCCCTTATCATATCCGTGACACTCTCTGCCCTTCTTTGAATAATTCGATGTCTTCCACCAGTACTACTTAATAACTGATCCCATACCGCGCAGGATCACTCCAGAGAGGACGGACAAATGTAGTGTAGACAGTGTCTTTAGCAGAACTTTTGCATCTGTTCTGCCAATAAAATGCACCATTCGTTATGTCTTCTGCTCATTTCCATGTGATGGGTCCAAATTAAATTGTTCGTAACTGTAATCCATGGATATGTAATTGAATAGACATATTTTAAATTTCTATGTCTTCTCGCGTAACTGAAATTTAACGGACTTTTAACTGGTTTTGGGAGGACCTCATTGTTTTTAAATCTGTTGGTCCATCATGGCCAGGGGACATCGGCTGGTAGGCAATTTTTAATGTCAATAAAATTCACCATCTTTAAGATATTTTATTTTATTCTGAAAGAGACCAGTTTCGGCGTTTCATTTTTCCAGAGGCCTGAAGATGGCAAAAAAAAATACCGAAACTGGTTGCTTTCAGATTAAAATGAAATATCTTAAAGTATACGGCTGTTGGTGAATTTTACTGGCATTGAAGATCACTCTTTTTATTGTTCAGTGTCAATTGCCAATTTTCACACCATGCAGATACCTTGGCTGAATCATTTTGCAATTCGTTTCGCTCTTCTCAAGATATTTCTTCATGGTAGACGCCGAATTCTTTTCAAACCATGTCAGACCTCTGCTCATACTGTGTCCTAAATCGTTTATACAGATAAGGAACAGTAGAGGACCTAAAAGATTTCCTTTTGGAATCCATGTAGCACTTCCGACTCACTCAGTGATATCGTGCCAATTTCTACGACCTGTGACCTGGTATACCTACCTAATATCGTGTAGGGTCACCGCGAGCACGCAGAAGTGCCGCAACACGACGTGGCATGGGCTCGACAATGTCTGAACTAGTGCCGCAGGGCTGTTCATAAATCCGTAAGCGCACGATGGGGAGGAGATCTCTTCTAAACAGCACATTGCAAGTCATCCTAGATATGCTCAATACTGTTCATGTCTGGTGAGTTTGGTGGCCAGCGGAAGTGTTTAAACTCAGAAGCGTGTTCCTGGAGCCACTCTGTAGCAATTCTGGACGTGTGGGGTATCGCATTGTCCTGCTGCAATTTCCAAAGTCCGTCGGAATGCACAATGGGCATGAATGGATGAAGGTGATCACACAGGATGCTTCCCTACGTGTCACCTGTCATAGTCGTATCTAGACATATCAGGAGTCTCCTATCACTCCAACTACACACACTCCACACCATTACAGAGCCTCACCAGCTTGAGCAGTCCCCTGTTGACGTGGCGGCAGGCCACGGTGGCCGAGCCGTTCTAGGCACTTCAGTCCGGAACCGCGCGACTGCTACGGCCGCAGGTTCCAATCCTGCCTCGGGCATGGATGTGTGTGATGTCCTTAGGTTAGTTAGGTTTAAGTAGTTCTAAGTTCTAGGGGACTGATGACCTCAGCAGTTAAGTCCCATAGTGCTCAGAGCCATTTGACAGATGCCATCTTGGAGTAATCAGTGAGTTGGTGCATCAGCTAGTGACTCAGCGACAGCCAGTGCCTGAGACAGATTGAGACTGCCTGGGACTTAGCGCTCTGGTGAGTGGCGGCAGTCGAGAGGGCGTTGGCGGCACACTGCATGCGAGTCTGTCTTTGGCCTCTCTCCTGATAGGTGCACTTGATCCAGACCTTATTATGGATCTTCTTGCCACATACCTTTGCTTGTCGGTGTGCTGGCGACAGCTTGCAGCAGCACAGCCCTCAGGAACGGTACTGAGAGGTAGTCTGTGTAAAATGAAGCTTGTATTTCTTAGAATGCCTTGCCGTTTGGAGACCCTAGTTCTCATAATACTGTAGTCTTCAAAAGTAATTTGCTTATTAAGAGACGGTTTACCCCCTGCCTGACAAAAAAATTAGAACACCCAAAAGGGGAGAAGGAAGTGAAATGAAACTCTACTGTTTCAGAGGACTTGTGATGTTATCTCAGTGACTGCAATATTGAGTCAATTTGACAAAGAACTTGGCAGTATGAGCCCACTTATTATGACATTGCACCCCCTCTGGCCTAGATCCATGCACTGATTCAGTTGGGATGGTTTGTTACAAGGCCGTTTTATCCTCTCCCGAGGCAAGCTGGCCCAGAACTGCTGTAGCTTGTCCTTGATATTTTGGATAATGGCACTGGGACAGAGTTGACTTCTGAGGTGGTCCCACATCCATTCCTCACGGGACAGATCGGGGAATCGAACTGGCTACGGAAAAATATCAACATGTTGACAGTTCATACAGACACATGCCACGCGTGGACAAGAGTTGTCCAGTTGAAAAATGGCACCACAATAATGTCACATGAGAGGTAAGACATGAGGACGCAAGATGTCTGTGAGGTACTGTTATGCTGTCAGATTTCCCTGAAGCGGTACCAGTCGTGTCCTGAACTCACATCTGATGGATCCTCACACCAAGACAGTAGAAGTAGCACTGCTGTCCCTCTCGAAAACATTTCAAGAATGGGACTTCTCTTGAGGTCGCCGCGATACTCGCCAACGATGGTCTTCCAGAGTAGTGCAGAGCCGCAATACATCTCTGAGCGCAATAACATGAGATTCTTCAGCAGTCTGTGCACCCTGGTCACTGCACCTCTCCAAACGTAGCCGACTGTGTTGCCTTAACGGCAGTCTACACTTGGGACGCTAATTCCGTAGTCCGGTTGCTGTTAGTCTCCCACCAATCGTGTAGGATGACACAGAGTTTTGCAGCGAATCCATTATTTATTCTCGTACAGTAGGAGCAGTTGTGTGTTTCGTTCACAACAGCGGCGATTCGGCCGAAACTGGCAGACCGGAACCTTAACAACGAGTCTGCCTGCCTTCACGTTTCCATCCAGTCCAACATTGGGCCCTCT
Organism: Schistocerca nitens; assembly: GCF_023898315.1. Taxonomy (NCBI): domain Eukaryota; kingdom Metazoa; phylum Arthropoda; class Insecta; order Orthoptera; family Acrididae; genus Schistocerca; species Schistocerca nitens. Next base: position 967,116,130 of record NC_064615.1, read on the forward strand.
CACATCCCAATGCCTCACAAATGTGGATATTGCACGATTCAACCAGTGGGGCAAGTGGAAATCCACAGTGGGGCCACTTTCTATCTCTTTCGGTTGCTGATAACTCTGTCTCATTCGAGTACGCGGCATCTCTGTATCCTTCACAGTGATCACTCAGCATCTGACACTGTTGAAGGCCTTTATACCACGCCTGGTAAAGACATTAATGCAATATAGTGGCCGTTCTGTCACAGAGAACTGCAACACTAATCATTTACGGACCCGCCTACGGTGTGTGTAAACACGCGATGTTACATTGGTACCCGACTCTGTCTTCTGGATCCTTCATTATTTTCATCATTGCACCCCCTCTGGCCTAGATCCATGCACTGATTCAGTTGGGATGGTTTGTTACAAGGCCGTTTTATCCTCTCCCGAGGCAAGCTGGCCCAGAACTGCTGTAGCTTGTCCTTGATATTTTGGATAATGGCACTGGGACAGAGTTGACTTCTGAGGTGGTCCCACATCCATTCCTCAGGGGACAGATCGGGGAATCGAACTGGCTACGGAAAAATATCAACATGTTGACAGTTCATAGAGACACATGCCACGCTTCAGCTGTATTTAGTCCTTAATTACTGGATCACAAACGGTTTCTTGGCACTAAAGATACGTCTTCAGGTGAACATATGATAAAACATTAGTGCGGGAATGCTCAGAATCTTTTTTCCCAACATTCGTTGTCCCTCAGAACAAAACATCGCTAAAAGACGGTATGTCATAGATTAAAAACAGCCAGACTCCAATATAGCGAATGGGTCCAAAACAACTCCTACCATAGTGATCGTTTCTCTGATCAATACGCAAACACATATACAGGGCGCCCAAAACACCTCGTACCTTAGTGATCGCTTCTCCGATCTATACGGAATCGCGTATACAGGGTGTCCCCTGTACGCGGTTCCGTATAGTTCGGAGAAGCGATCACTATGGTACAAGGTGTTTTGTACCCATTCACTATACTGGAGTCTGGCTGCTTTTAATCTATGACATACCGTCTTTTAGCAGTGCTTTTTTTTTGCGGACAACGAATGTTGGAAAAAAAAAAATTTGGAGCTTTTCCGCTCTAATGTTTTAATTATATGTTCACCTGAAGACGTGGCTTTTAGTGCCACGAAACCGGTTGTGATCCAGTAATAAAGCACTAAATACAGCTGAAGTGGTAGGACTAAATACAGCTGAAGTGGTTATTAATACCCAAGATGGATACTCATAGCTGTGGTTGCCCAATCTACAAGGTTGTCTGCTTCATTTTTTTTATTTTGTCAGGCAGTGTATTCAGGCTTAACAATAAGCTTGCTATATTTTTCAATCCAATCTGTGATACAGTACCACATTTTTTAGTCCAACCGAGGGCATACTTATATTTTTCTAATTACTTAGGAGTCTTAAAAGTGTACTGAAAAACTAAGCTTTACTTATTGAGTTGTATTTTTCATTAGAAATGATTTTGTTTTCAGAAGTAGTTTGTGTACGATGTGGGCTGAACATCCAATTCCTAAAACAGATCTGTCTAAATCACTTTAAACTTTCCCCTATTTCTTCACACCACCAGAATTATTGTTAGTGCTGTCAGCAGCGTAACAAACCAACTTTTCTTCAAGTTTGTGTTTTTTCAGACACTGAAAAACGTAATAAAATACTCAGTCAAAATTTGAGCAGACTCACCTGACATTCCATAGAAATTTAAATGTCTAACTTGGATTCCTTCCTCCAGACTGTAATATCTTACAACAATTGTCACAAGTTTTACTTCGCTTCTGTTCGAGCTATTCGTCGGTACTGTAACACAATGTTTTCCAAAGAACGCAACGCATTATCGAATATAAATAGCGAAATATCATTAACAACAATTACCTCTATTATAGTTCTAGAGGATGAAAATTTTGATTGATACAATCTCTTGGCGAGTTTACAAGTGCATTCTGATGTTTTGACATCCCCGAGTTCGTGTCTAACACTGTGGTATGAAAATACTCGTGTAGTCTCTTTAGCAGTAACCTCCATTTCACCGTTCCCATCTTCAGCTTTGTAAAAAATGTAATATGTTTGGTGAAGGAGTAGCATTAATAGCACTCCTATGTTTAGCTGCTTCCAGGTGCTTTTTAATATCAACCTTTCCTTTCGTGCAACGGAAAATTCTCCAGTAGACAGCGTGTAATAAACACGTTCATTGTTACTGTCATTACAAGGCTTCAAAAATTTGTATTCCTGTTGCAGGTTGGCATTAAACACACCTATTCTTTTGCCCATTGCTAACGGATGAGGTAAACAAGGAACAGAGATAAAATGATCAAAAAAGTGTAGATGAGTTACTTCGCATATGAACACGAGATAATTAATCACTTTGCCTCTTTTGTGTTGCCCGAACAGAGATAAAATGATCAGAAACTTGTAGTTGAGTTACTTCACATATGAAAACGAGATAATCACTTTGCCTCTGTTGTGTTGCCGAATGACTTACAGTAAATGAAAAGTTGTGACGGAACTGGTAACGAAGTAAGCGCTTGTTCCATGGTCGACTGAGCCACGGTCGTAAGAGATTGTTTATAAACGGGATGGCAAAGGTATAGGTCAAAAAAAAAGTCCTCATTAGTTATTGAGTTCTCGAAGTTTTGCGACCCCGGACTTAATCTTGGACAGCTCTAAAAAGAACCAGCACTGTCAGGGCTAATACCAGACGTATGGTAAGTCAAAGTGCTTGAGGAGGAGGAATCGTTAGCGCTAGGATTTCACCCGGAACAAGTCCCGCCCACTCACCCCCGGTTTTCCCGGTCTATGTTCGGCGCCTGGGCATCGTTTCAGTTGACCCATGTGGTTTACCGCGTTCGGCTGCACTTGGAGTGAATGTTAAATTAATATATTGCTAGGTCTTAAATTTTGCCAGATAGTTAAAAGACACGTTACAAAAAACATGCACAATTGGCCTCAGCTGTGCCAGGTACTACCACAGCAAAGTAAGAGAAAACAATCTGGCACTGAATTCTTTAAATACGAGAACTCAGTAATCAGATGAATAGCCTATGAAGAAACATACTTCTAGGTGAGAAAAAGCATCCAAAGCTAAAACAGGAAAAACCTACCCTCGAAGAATAATTTGTTTGGAGAAAGAGGAACCACAGTACACTTGACACTTATATTTCAGAACTCAGACAGTATATGTGAAACAAGCACCAATGTTCACTGTACTTCCAGAGGGCATCAAAATTACTTTGTTCTTGCTAGATCGATCCAAGCTGGTTTTGTGTGTTATTCACTGAATAATTTTGCTGGAAAGTATTAGGAGTGGAAGAAAAACTAGCACAGCATGAAGGACGTTTTACAGCCGTGAAACACTGCAGCATTTATTTCTTCGATAACTGATCTGTGACAAACATACACATCATCAAAATTATTTTAAAAAATGGTTCGAATGACATTTACGAAATTAAAAAATGTTTTGGTTAAAAACAGGACAAAGAATAACGACATATTAGTTTCCTGGGACGTTTGCAAGAGCACGTAGGACACTAATCACACAGAAACAGCCACAATTCTTTATAACCTCGTTTATAATGCGCAGGTATGACACTGGAAGAATTTACAAGTTAAAATTCACCCATTACCCATGCAAATACTAACGAAATATGTCATACAATCAAATATCTTACTGCTTTCATTAGGCATTTCTACTTTGTGGCATTCTTATATTCTTTAATTTTCGTGAGCTACTATGAGGACCTACATAAGCAAAATGACTTTGACTTACTTCTATATAACGTTGATTTTAGACAACAGAGTTATTCGACTGCATGCGTGGCATGACAGATTCAAGACCATTGTTTTCGCATTGTATGCTTGCTCTGCTGTTTCCCTCAAATAAACGTATTATAATAAGTGAATTAGTAAATGAAAATTTGTCCTTATTGCCCTTAAATAACATTGTTATTTTTTGTTTTCTATTGCTGGCGATGCTTTCAATTCTCTATAAATATTTTTATTTCTTTAATAATGCACATTCATATTATATTACTATCCAGAAAAACTTAGATTTCTTATGATTACTGAATTTCATCACAGTGTAACATGTGTTGGACTGTGACGATAACAACTTTGATGCAGCTTCCAGTTTGCGGAACTGGCGGCTGTTTAGGGGAGCGCCTTACACTGTGGATAGGCGTGGAGGGGGGTGAATGGGCGGGACTTGTTCCGGGTGAAATCCTAGCGCTAAGGGCACCCGATGACACACACCACCCACTTGAAGCTCTGCCTGCCCCAGCAGACAGCCCCGTTGCTATGTTTCGGACGAGACGGCCGCTTATGGCGCTGTGTACAGTGGGAGCCATCCTTCAACGTGAGCGGAAGGACCCACTGGCAGCGCGGGCCACGAGGTTAACGGCTGGAGTAGCAGTGCAGACGCGCGGCGCATGCGCAATCCGGCCCGGCTGGTCTGCCGTCTCCACAGAGGACAGAGGAAGCTCCGCCAGCCCGTTACGCATTTCGGCTGACCCGGCACGGCGGAAGGGCTTGTAGGCACGGACACAGGAACCGCACGCCGGCGACTTTTAAGTCGCGCCCCATCTGGGACAGTCAGATCGGAACTTAATCTGAACGGGACTGTCTGCAACGGTAGTCACTGATGCGCTGAAGAGTGCCGACCTCTCTAGACCGTTCGCACCAGGACAGTTTGCGAGTCGTAAATAAAATACGCGTAAGTAGGGTTACAATATTTTCTTCGAGTCCAACCCAGGAGATGCTACTGTATTTTCTTCGGTCCAAGACCAATCCAGAGCATATTTTAGAAATCAGATAAAAGCGTTACTAGTTTACCGAAACTTTAAACTTTATTTACGGAGTTGTATTTTACAGTAGACATGGCCTTTTCGGAAATGCTTTGTTCTAATCTATGCCAACGGCCTTGCCGCAGTGGTAACACCGGTTCCATTCAGATAACCGAAGTTAAGCACTGTCGGGCTGGGCTAGCACTTGGATGGGTGACCATCCGGTCTGCCGACCGCTGTTGGCAAGCGGGGTGCACTCAGCCCTTGTGAGGCAAACTGAGGAGTTACTTGACTGAGAAGTAGCGGCTCCGGTCTCGGAAACTGACATACGGCCGGGAAAGCGGTGTGCTAACCACGTGCCCCTCCAGATCCGCATCCAGTGACGCCTATGGGCTGAGGATGACACGGCGGCCGGTCGATACCGTTGGACCTTCATGGCCTGTTCGAGAGGAGTTTAGCTTTTTTTTTAGTTTTTGTTTTAATCTATAGTATAAAAGGTAATGTCCTAATTGACTGACTGCTAAGATTAGAAACTTGAAATGTGGAGATGGTGTTTATCTTATACTGTAGGCATCGCTTGAGAAGGAATTTTTTTTTTTAAATTCTGCCTCTAAGGGGGTTAAATAGGAGATGAAAGGTATTTGAAAATATTTTGCTGTTAAAGCATTTTCGAAGCTAGAGTATAAATATTGATATGCGGTTTCTCTGTCACAAATATAGAAACACATGTTTCAAAATTTTTGGAAATTTAACCCTAAAGGGTTTTTGAAAATAAATGATTACTGATGAATTACTAAAGCTTTTTTAAAGCTACCTCTATGAAAACTGGTATTTGACTTCTCGGATGAAAATGAAAAAAATAATTTTTCACTGTTTTCGGAAATTCAACCCCTAAGGAGGTGAAAAAGGGAATGAAATGTTTTGAGGAAATATTTCATTATGAAAGCAGGTTTTGAGCAAAATTTATGAAAATCTGTATTTGGTATTCCTGTTAGAAATGCAAAGACATATTTGTATCACTGTTTTTGGGGCTTCAACCCCTAAGGGGATGAAACAAGGGAAGAAAATTTTTAAGAACATTTTTTTACATTAAAAAGCTAAATCTATGAAAAATGGTATGACACTTCTCGGTTAGTTATAAAGAAATATGGGTTAGCGAATGAAAGTTTCTACGGAAATATTGCCACAAGAAGACGCAAAAGACATGATTAACAAAAACCTTGGACTCCAGCGACCAGAATCGCATTTTGGTCAGCAGTACATTTGGAAAAGACAATGCTTCTATGAGTTTAATTAGAGTGAAAACTTCAGAAGCTGTTGCAATTTGTGAACAACATAAAAATTCAATTAAAGAAAACAAAAAACTAAGAATATGTGCAGACCATAAACACTACTCCAGCGAAGCAGCGGGAGCTAAGCTAGCTAAATCATAAAATTCACTATAAGAAATTTGTATTCCTGTTACAAGTTAACATGAAAAACACACACACACACTTTCTTTTGCCCATTGCTAATCGATAAGACCAAAAAGAATAGAGGTAATATGATCAGAAATGTGCAGATGTTGTGTTGTCAAATGACTAACAACAGACGAGAAGTTGTGGCGGAACCGGTAGCTACAATTTTCTGTCGACATCAGTGCTTGCTTCAAGGTCGGCCGAGAGAGGCAAGGCCGTAAGATTATGTTTAAACGCGACGTCGGGCGCATATGTCTAATATTAAAAAAAAAAAAAAAATCCTCGCCAGCCATAAAATTCTTAAACTCTGCACATTTTTGCAACCCCAGACGTTACCGTGGACAGCTCTGATAAAGCAGGACTGCCCGGACTATGGTAAGTCAACAGATGATGTGAGTAACGTAACAGCCGCGCGGGATTAGCCGAGCGGTCTGGGGCGCTTCAGTCATGGACTGTGCGGCTGGTCCCGGCGGAGGTTCGAGTCCTCCCCCGGGCATGGGTGTGTGTGTTTGTCCTTAGGATAATTTAGGTTAAGTAGTGTGTAAGCTTAGGGACTGATAACCTTAGCAGTTAAGTCCCATAAGATTTCACACACATTTGAACATTTGAGTAACGTAACACATAATACTCATTTAATTTCCTGGCGAGATCCAAGGGTGGTAAGGGAAGGAGAGGCGGGGGGGGGGGGGGGGTAGTGTCATGGGAATCGTGATATCCCCCCCCCCCCCTAAGAAATCGCATTTCATTATTCAGTAGAAGAATTAACATTTTATTCACTAGAAGCATTTATGTTGTATTCAGTAGAAGCATTTGCGGTTTTACATATACGAGTGACATTCAATAGTTAAAGAGACAAACTGACCTATTCTTGAGTACTGCTCGAGCGTTTGGGATCCCTATCACGTCGAATTGAAGGAGGACATAGAAGCAATTCCGAGGCGGGCTGCTAGATTTGTTACTGGTAGGTTTGATCATCACGCGAGTGTTACGGAAATGCTTCAGGAACTCGGGTGGGAGTCTCTAGAGGAAAGGAGGCGTTCTTTTCGTGAATCGCTACTGAGGAAATTTAGAGAACCAGCATTTGAGGCTGACTGCAGTACAATTTTACTGCTGCCAATTTACATTTCGCGGAAAGACCACAAAGATAAGATAAGATAGATTACGGCTCGTTCAGAGGCATACAGGCAGTCGTTTTTCCCTCGTTCTGTTTGGGAGTGGAACAGGGAGAGAAGATGTTAGTTGTGGTACGAGGTATCCTCCGCCACGCACCGTATGGTGGATTGCGGAGTATGTATGTAGATGTAGAGGTGGTCCCACGGGTTCTAGATTGGGTTGAACCCGGTGAGTTTGGTGTCCAGAGGAATGCAGTAAATTCATCCTGATACCCCTAGAACTACTCACAGTCACTGTGACCTGCGTGACATGTTGCATTGCCTACAAATGCCATGGTGCCGAGAAGAAACATGGTCCCTAAGGATAGATGCGTACTTGTCTGATCCACTGGGTCCTCTAGAAAGACCAGATAACCCAGGGAATGCCACGACAACATTCTCTATTTCATGACCCTCCCTTCTCAAGCGTGAACCCTTCTGACGATTGTTGCAGGATGTTTGTTTTTCTCACGCAGTACACGCCAACGGCCATCTGTCCGATGGAGCTTAACACGTGAATCATCTGAAAAGGCCATCTGTCGCCACGCAGTGAACGCTCAGTTGCAGTACTGGAGTGCAGATTCCAGCCCTCGTCGCCGATGGAACAGCAGTCAGCACAGGTAAATGACCCAGGCGCCTGCTGTGGAGGGTCAAACGCAGCAATGTTCGCTGAATGGTCGTTGAGGAGACACTGTTGGTAGCCCTTGGTTCATCTGGTCGGTCCGTTTCTTAACACTTGCAAGGCCTTTAGCACATACACACCTCCGCAGCCGTCCTTCAATTCTGTCATCTAAGGTCCGTGGTGCACCACAGTTGCCTTAATGCCGGTTTTGGATAGCGCCATTTTGCCATGCACGGTATACTTTAACCTTGAGAGCACGCGAACACTTTACAAACTTAAATGTTTCGGAAATGCTTCCACCCTTGGTCCTAAAGCCAATGGTCATGCCCTTTTGGACGTCTGCACTATGACAACGACTGTACTGTTTTCTGCGTCCCTCCCCCCGCTTTATATACCCTTCACTGCTGGTGCTGCTTCCTGCCGTCTGCGAGTGGTTATCAACGTTGACGTCGACACGTTGGCGGTGGTAACGTTAATGCGACTGGACTGTGTGTATTGTGCAAATTGTGACGTTGTCCGCATGGCTGCTCGAGCAGTACGTAACGTGATGTTCATACCAATCTCTGTTACGTAGGATCCCATGATGCAACGGCTCCCACGAACTTTAGCGCTTATGAAGTCTGTACTCATTAGGGAATCGCTACTAAGTGGTTAACTGGAATTTAATTTCCGATTGACAGTGGCCCTAATATTAAGCTGTAGTTACACGCTACAAGATCACACGGAAGCATAGTAACTTGGCAGTCTATTGAATGAGAGATGTAATACAGTGAGTAACATTTTTTGATTAACAATTAAACACAAAATTCGGGTCGCCACAAGCGGTAATGAACGGGACCTCTCATTCTGTGTGGATGGATATCAGGTAATGTCTGCAATAAAGAGAAACAACAGTGTAGTAATTATTTATTTCAAGTTTCTGCTACTAGTCACTTTTTATTTTATGCTTAATCTAACATAATTCAACGCGTTTCGAACGTGTTCTGTTTATCATCAGGAATGTAGAGAAATGTTACTTAAAAATAAACAGTCTTAAACTAGATTCATCTAGAACTCTTTGTCCATTGTTTTTTACTGTAGCTGCTGGTGTGGCTTTTGGGGCGAAGGTGGGGGGGGGGGGGGGCAGTGTATGGCTAGAAATCGAAATCAGTGATGTCTTGTGCTGGTTTTCTTCCTTGTAGTTGACGAAGTATATCACAGCCTGTATAGGACGCAGATAGATTTGCATCAGTTATGTCCTACGAAAATAGTGTGAAAGGCTTTTATACGACAGTTGATCACTTACAATTTCATCATCTTGCTGCTCCACTTGCATCACTGGTGTAATGGCGAAGCTGTTGATTGACATTACACTATTGCACATTATATTTTGTCACTGATTGCCAACGTAATTCACTGCACAAATTGCTTCGATGCTGTACAGACAACACAAAGATGGCGGACTGTAGCATGTGAGTCTGTATCGATTATCGAGGTTTTTTATCGATATTCGTGGTACTGACAGATTTGTAGTCAATTATTTACATTGACATCTCTTGAATCTATTGAGTTAGAACTGGCTTAAGACTGCTGAAGAATTCTGAGTTTTTGAATTCGGTTATTTCATTCAGAATGTTATCTCCATGCTTTGGAAGTTTTCATACATAACAGAACATGTTCGAAACGCGTTGCATTATGTTAGATTAAGCATAAAATAAAAAGTGAGTGGTAGCAGAAATAAATAATTATCCCACACAGTCACGGTCCATAAACATAGCCATTGTGGCTGAAAATAAGAGTGAAGTACCTGGCTACAAGAGTTCTAGTGAACATCTAGATTACGTCAAATCCGAAAGATATGTAGGAACGATATGAAATGGAACTGTCAGTTAAAAACGGTACTAGGGTAGGCGAATGGAAGACTTGGATCTATTAGGGAAAGCGCCGCGCATCTCTATGAACGAAATTGCTTACAAGACTATAGTGCGACCAATTCTATTCTTCCAGTGTTCGGAGTTCTTGTCAAGTACGCACAATAACAGACATCGAAAGGATTCAGAGGTGTGCTACAAGTGTCGTGACCAGTCGATAGAGCTCCCTTTATGCTGCCAACCACAAATTCCTCTCCTGCGCCGACTTCTTAATACAGAGTAGAACTTGCAACCTAAGTCCTCAATTACTTGTTGGATTCCAACCTCTGGCTTCCCCTACAGTTTTCATCCTCTAGAGCTCCCACTAGTACCATGGAGGTTATTCACCGATGTCTCAACAGATGTCCTATCGCCTTGTCCATTCTCCTTGGTAGTGTTTTCCATATGTTCCCCTCTTCCCCGATTCTGAGCAGAACCTCTTCATTGTTCATCAGTCCTCCAAATTTCCAACATTCTTCTGTAGAATCACATCTCAGACGCTTCGTTTCTCTTCTGTTTCCGTTTTCCCATAGTCCATGTTTCATTACCATACAATTCTGAGCTCCAAACGTACATTCTCAGACCTTTCATCTTCAAACTAAGTACTATGTCTGGTACTAGTAACTTCTCTTGGCTAGGGATGCCATTTTTCCAGTGATAGTCCGCTTTTGATGTCCTTCCTTAGTTAGTCATGAGTTATTCAACTTCCAAACAGAATTCCTTAACTTCGCCTAATTCGTGTCCACCAACTTTGATATTACATTTGTCGCTGTTCTCATTTCTGCTACTTCTAATTACTATTGTCCATTTCAGTTTACTTCCCAGTCATATTCTGTATTCTTAAGGCTGTTCATTCCATTTAACAGGTCCTGCAATTCTGCTTCACTTTTACTGAGGATAGCAATGTCATCATGAATTTTATCATTGATATGCTTTCTCCCTGAATTTTAATCTTAGTCTTGAATCTTTCTTTCATTTCCGTCATAGCTTCTTCGATGTATTAATTGAACAGTTGTGCCTTCGCCTTTCCTAAAGGCAAACTCATCCTCTTCTAACAGAGCCTCAAATTTCCTTTCCATTCCTCTGTATGTTATTCTTGTAAACAGTTTGAATGCATGAGCTGTTAAGCAGACGGCGCGATAATTCTCGCACTTACCTGCTTTTGCTATCTTCAGGTTTGTGTGGATATTTTTTCCAGCCCATACGAAAGTGTTACAGAAATGCTCGAGAAACTTAAATGTTCTCTCCTCTCGGACCCATTACGTTTTCAAACTGGCCTACCAACGTTTAGTACTTGCTGTTCTTAAGTTGTGATCTTTAGTCCGAAGATTAGTTTGATGCAGCTCTCAACCCTAGTCTACTCAGTAATAAGGCTCTTCAGCTCTACACTGCTACCGCAACCTGTATCTATTTCCTATTTCTGTCGGTAAGCCTTGCTATCCCTCTACAATGTGTACCCCCCCCCCCCTCACATTCTTCCATTAACAAACTAACGATCCCTTTTGCCACACCATGTGTCGTGTCAACAAATTCCGTGTCAACTAATTCCGTAGTTTAGCCGTAAACTTCTTTTCCAATAAATTCGATTCAGGGCCTATTCGTTACTTACTCGATCTACGAATCTGATCTTTAGGATGACAGTGAATAAAAGACTGAAGACATTTTGAAAGCTACTGTTCTCTACACCAAGTCTGACTTCATACGGAACCGTTGTGCACAGCGACTGTATATTATTATAAGGAATGACAGGAACACAGGAATCAGTCGCAATCCGATTATTATTTTATTATTCTTGCTGACCCAGACTTCAGTTATAAATAGCCATCTTCAGTGCATTTGAGTTACAATCCAACAAACTCCCTGCGGTACATGCCATCATAGGACTTTATTGGTGTACAGGCTGAAGGAAACAGCTGGATATACAAAGATAATAAGAAACCAATTTGAATGCGAGATTGCTGTGTTCCTATCCTTCCTTATTTTATTCTCGTGTTACCTGAACTGTTGATTGCCCACATTTTACTTCTGCACAGCGCTCCACTCCATAGGAATGCATCCAGAAAAGACTTCCTTATATTTACATTCAGTGTCAGCAGATTTCTCATTTTGAGTAACACTTTTCTTGGTATTGCCAGTCAGCGTTTTATGCCCTCTCTAATTCGAACATCGTCAGTCGACCCAAATAAAAAAAAAGAAAATACATCTACTGCCTCCATTGTCTCATTTCGTAATCTAATTCCGACAGCATAGCCTGATTTAATTCGGCTACATCTCATCGTCCTTCTGTTACTTTTGTTGATATTCATCTTATAATATTTTTTCTAGGCACTGGCCATTCCATTCGAGATAGCCACGCGTTAATGCGTAGGATTCGGGGAGGCGAGCCCGACCCGGATCTTATCCTCCTCTAGCATTGACGACGAGGGCTTTTAGGCCGTTTTCCACATCCCACTAGCTGAATACTAGGGTGTTACCCACCCCCACGTAAGATACTCATTGCGCAAACACTTAGAACACGTTCTCACTCTTAACATGGGATTAACTCTAGACACACAAATGAGATGAGGTACACAGACTTCGTCCTGAGGAGACGGCGGGGGGGGGGGGGGGGGGGGCCGAAGTGAACAAAAGACTGAAGAAAAAGACTGAAGATCTTAGATGTTTAGTCTCTCTCAATCCTCTGTAAGAAGCAGATACATAATTATAATCTCCTCGACAAACCTCAAAGTTTTAATTTTTTCCCCCTGAATTCAATTGCCTTTGAGTACTCATTAACAATATTATCATTGTATCTTAAGACATCCAGCACTATGCCTCTACGCCATACGGGCGTATACGTGCCGGCCGTGTGGCAAGGCGCCCATACTTCGTGCAGGCGGAACTTTTTTTCCTCTGAAATGTGTTTTCCCGCATGCTACACCGCAACTGCCGGTTGAAGGATAGCCGTAGAAGTTCATATGTTGTACACCAGATGCAGCAGGAGTCAATTTACAAGTGTGCCTGTACTTAAAATGTTTTCAAAATTGTTATGAAGAACAGTAAGGGTCTACCAAGAACCCTCAGAACAAGGAAGCTGAAGATGCAAGGAATTTTCTAGGAAGTGTCCTATTCTAGCGCACAAATAGAAAAACAGACGTGATGTATATTGCGTCTGCACAAGACAGCAGGGAGAACCACCAAAAAGGTTTCTGTACGTTAAAATGGTGGTTTACGAGAACAATAAAGCCAAATATTGTTACAAATTCAAACGTGGAAAGGCTGGTTCAGACTGTATCAGTCGGCTTTACAGCTACTACAAACAAAACAATAACGTGGTGGAAATGTCTAATGTGAATGGTTTTATTTTGTTCGAGAGCATCACGAAACAAAAGATATCTCTATTGACTGGAGTTTATAAAACAAGTTAGCTTGGAAACAAGTTAGCATGGACCTGGTAACTGGATGTCACCATTTTACAGCCAAGTACCGTAAACTTTGCTCTAACAAAAGAAGGAAATAGGCGGGCAAGCGCTGCTCGTGATTAGCCGTGCGGTCTGAGGCGCTGCAGTCATGGACTGTGCGGCTGGTCCCGGCGGAAGTTCGAGTCCTCCCTCGGGCATGGGTGTGTGTGTGTTTGTCCTTAGGATAATTTAGGTTAAGTAGTGTGTAAGCTTAGGGACTGATGACCTTAGCAGTTAAGTCCCATAAGATTTCACACAGATTTGAACATTTTTGAGACTAGCAAGCGGATGAGGGAAGAAAGCAGATAGGGTAAAAATAACGCATTGTTGGACTTAGGTACCATAATGCTTTCAAGACTATCATTTGGAAGTAAATTATGTATAAATTACATGCAGTCATTTATGTCCTAAAATATGAAATAAGTATGCACTTTTTTGCTTTTGTTTTTACTTCTACTTAGAATCTTTGTGAGTAAATGTAAAGCTTTTTCTCGGACTGGACGGTGGTGGGGGCGGTTTTTGGAAACTCTAATACGTCAGTCCTGATACGAAGTGAGCAAGTATATTTCCTAATCTATGAAGTATGTGGTTTGAAATGATGCTAGATGTATGCTTCTAAAATGCTTGCCTACCGTGTTATTGTTCTCTAAACTTGCTACGAAATCGGCAGTTCGTCTACGCAGTCTAAGAGAAGAGAAAGCAATGTTGAACGTGTTCAATGATCGCCATTAAATACTACTTTTCCTCGTCTGAAAAGACCTGCTTGCAGCAGGAAACAGCTACTGGTACGCACTGCCACGGCCAGTGCCCAACATCTCTCGGTTAACGTGTAGTTCTCCCAGAACCAACGCCAGTCGCTAAAACGCGACGCCACTCTATTCAGTCAATGACAGAAGTAGTCCGATGTCGAACCTTTCACCATACTGACTGACACATGCTAAAGTATTCCGTGCTCGGCCGTACTTTGCACGCAGAGACACATGGCGAATTATAAGCGTGAAACATCACTTCACATGCGTAATGACTGGTCTCTGAAAGAAAGTGAGGAACTTTCTAATTTGCTTCATTCTGTTAACGCTCTTCGAAAACAAAGACTGGAGAGCAGAATACATGGACAGGGCACTCGCTAGCAGGATGTCCAACTTTCCGCGCGCAGTGTGACCTCAGGATGGAAGTATTCGCAGAGGCAGGTGTGCTCAAAGAGAAACCGCGATGACGGAATGTTCCAGGAGATGTCGCAGAGCGTTACACAACCAACTACGGCGTACAGTACGTACATGCGCCGCCCGCAACAAGCACTCGGAATTAGTACGTCACTGGTTACTGCGTAATCACAGTAGATTCCCTTTCTAGTTCTACGTTTACCTAGTGCTATAAAAATGTTTATCGTCTTCAGTAACCTGTGGACTCTTTACGAACTACACTACTGGCCATTAAAATTGCTACACCAACAACAAATGCAGATCATAAACGGGTATTCATTGGACAAAAATATTATACTAGAACTGACATGTGATTACATTTTCACGTAGTTTGGGTGCATAGATCCTGAGAACTCAGTACCCAGATCAACAACCTCTGGCCGTAATAACGGCCTTGATACGCCTGGGCATTGAGTAAAACAGAGCTTGGACGGCGTGTATAGGTACACCTGCCCATGCAGCTTCTACAAGATACCACAGTTCACTAAGAGTAGTGACTGAAGTACTGAGACGAGCCACTTGCTCGGCCACCACTGACCAGACGTTTTCAATTGGTGAGAGATCTGGAGAATGTGCTGGCCAGGGCAGCAGTCGAACATTTTCTGTATCCAGAAAGGCCCGTACAGGACCTGCAACACGCGGTCGTGCATTACCCTGCTGAAATGTAGGGTTTTGCAGGGATCGAATGAAGGGTAGAGCCACGGGTCGTAACACATCTGAAATGTAACGTCCACTGTTCAAGGTGCCGTCAATGAGAACAAGAGGTGACCGAGACGTGTAACCAGTGGCACCCCATGCCATCATGCCGGGTGATACGCCAGTATGGCTAGAACGAATACACGCTTCCAATGTGCGTTCACCGCGATGTCGCAAAACACGGATGCGACCATCTTGATGCTATAAACAGAACCTGGATTCATCCGAAAAAATGACGTTTTGCCATTCGTGCAACCCAGGTTCGTCGTTGAGTACACCATCGCAGGTGCTCCTGTCTATGACGCAGCGTCAAGGGTAACTGCAGCCAGGGTCTCCGAGCTGATAGTTCATGCTGCTGCAAACGTCGTCGAACTGTTCGTGCAGATGGTTGTTGTCTTGCAAACGTCCCCACCTGTTGACTCGGGGATCGAGACGTGGCTGCACGATCCGTTACAGCCATACGGATAAGATGTCTGTCAGCTCGACTGCTAGTGATACGAGGCCGTTGGCATCCAGCACGGCGTTCCGTATTACCCTCCTCTACCCACCGATTCCATATTCTGCTAACAGTCATTGGATCTCGACCAGCGCGAGCAGGAATGTCGCGATACGATAAACCGCAATCGCGATAGGCTACAATCCGACCTTTATCAAAGTCGGAAACGTGATGGTACGCATTTCTCCTCCTTACACGAAGCATCACAACAACATTTCACCAGGCAACGCCGGTCAACTGCTGTTTGTGTATGAGAAATCGGTTGAAAACTTTCCTCATGTCAGCACGGTGTAGGTGTCGCCACCGGCGCCAACTTTGGTGAATGCTCTGAAAAGCTAATCATTTGTATATCACAGCATCTTCTTCCTGTCGGTTAAATTTCGCGTCTGTAGCACGTCATCTTCGTGGTGTAGCAATTTTAATGGCCGGTAGTGTACATATCGGTATTTTAAGTCTTCCTGTATTTGATGTTTTTAGTGTTATAACTTGTGCGCCAGTAAAATATTCCGTTTCAGTGGTACAGCACAATGATGCTCTGTCAAAAGTTCGTCGTTTTCTCTTTTAATGGCCAGTAGTGTATATTAAGATCTCCTCTTACGTAGATGAACACAAGACGAAGAACGGTTCGCGTATTCGGACTTTGCCGTACGCGTTTTTACAAACATGCGGTGCAAGAAACCTCTGCAACGAAGTTTGTTGGTGGGCTGGTTCCTTCGGAATATAGATGACACTGAATCTGAAACTTGGTAACTCTGTAATGGAAGGCTCCAAACATGTCTTCAGTCAGAATTACATAACACCGCCGTTCGGTTACTCAAGCGAGTACAGTGCCGTACCAGAATTCCAGAGCCCCTGTGTCTATGGTGCTCTGGATCTCATGGACGAACAGAGCAAGACATATTATGCAACATCTGTCTTTGCGAAATCCATATTGATTTCCATAGAACAGATCTTCGTTGTCTAAAACATTATAGCGCGTGAGCATAAAGCATTATTCCACAACAGGTTACGTGTCCCTATGCGTACTACCATTTGCCGAAAACCTTTATTGGATAGCTTGAGCTTCTGATGGTTCGATTCTGGCTTGGGTCCCAATTTGTTACTGTCCTCGAATCAAAAATGGTTCAAATGGCTCTGAGCACTATGGGACAAAACTTAAACCTAACTAACCTAAGGAAATCATACACATCCATGCCCGATGCAGGATTCTAACCTGAGACCGTAGCGGTTGCGCGGTTCCAGATTGCAGCGCCTAGAACCGCTCGGCCACACCGGCCGGCTGTGACAGTCACTTATTTTGCCACTACGCGATTCGATGGTTCACAGCATCATCTTCAGATGGAGAATTGTGAAAAGACGTCTGTACTCTTCAACAACACCAGCCATGTAAATCAACAATTCTCGACCCGAAAATGATGGTGTGAACCATCGAAACATGTAGTGACACTTGTTTATTTGGTCACTACACGTTTCGGTAGTTCACACCATCATCTTCAAGAGGAGATATGTGAAGTCGTCTGTACTCTTCACCAACACCTAACATGTAAATAAACAGGTTTCCACCTGAAGCTCATGGTGTGAACCATCGAAAGGCTAAGTGACAAAATAAACAAATGGCTAGCTCTGAAGCCGTTTTATTTGTAATGATCAACAGTCAGAGTCCTCATAACGCCGTCCCTTAGGAACGAAATATTTTTACATTGGATGGTAGGTATTAGCTAACGAATATGAATTATTTTTCATAAAACACTTTTACCTGGTTTGTTTTCACCAACGAGATATACAGTCTGAAAACAAATGCTACACGTTCTGGCCATGGTGGGCCTATCGGGACCTCGTCGTCCTCTGCCAGTTTCTCCGTTATATACGGTATGGAGGGGCGTGGGATCAGCATACCGCTCTACCGCCCGTTGTCGGTTTTCTTGACCTTGCAGCTGCCACTTGTTGCTCGAGCAGCTCCCCAACTGGCATCACAGACTGAATCCACGCCGTTCCATCCGCCCACAGAGGAAAAAGTCCCTGGCAGTACCGGGAATCGAAGCTTGATCCTCCGCATAGCTGCCAGTCATATCTGCCACTGACCTCGGAGGCGGACATACAAAGTTAGGCCATTTAAGAAAATGTCTTGCCTGATTCCACGAAAATTAATTTCACTCGAGAGTGGTCAAGACACTGAATGTTGATTCATTGTTTCACTGTAACATCTTAATCGCCGCAGATGATGTAGTACAGCTTTAGATAGGCCTCTTGTTGCGATGGATACCGTTGACCACCTGGGTTTTGTATCCGGCGCCGTGACAAACTCGAGCCGCGCGAAGTACAGCCGTCAGCGCTCACCCATATCCACAACATGCATGTAACAAGTGTAGGCAAACAAAATACTTTAAAGAAACTTTTTTATAGCCAAGATCGCGTTTAAAACTATTTTTTATTGACCGGTTGTAATAAAATCGTTAATTATACATAGTCCATACACCGTGCAGGAGGCAAAGTTCTTTGTGATACTGCACGATTAAGCGTCATCACAAGCTACATGTTTGCAGCTCTGGAAACGACTGAAACCTCTGCCCCATAGTACCGTAGCTCGCCGCTAGAGGTGCCAAATCAATACGACGTGGATGACTGAATCACCATTTTGATTTGGCTTGTTGCCATATTGTGGCGTGGGGTTTTCAGTGTGTACCACAACTACAGACATATACCCGCAAACAAACAAAATGTTAATAAAATTTGATTTTTTTCGACCTATTAATTAAAACTTTACGAGTATCCCACGCATGGCTCGTTTCTTCAGCAGTTGTTACACAATGACTGCGCAGGCTCGGTGCCTGTCGAGACGTGTACATGTGCGCCTGCGCAGACGCCTCAGTCACAGAGAGAGAAGTTTTAATAGCCAGTCTAGCTAATCACAGCTGGAATCTTTTCTAAAGACCAACCCAAGGGTGAATTCACTTTTGAGCTTGCCAATTGTAGTTTGAGCTTCATTAAATTCCAATTGTAATTGAATCCTTAATAAAGATTCCAAGAGAAATGACACAATAGTAAACGGATGCCTGATGTAGTAAGAGACAGAAATCTGATATCGGATTGAGGCTGTGGTCGGTCTGTAAAAAAAGATGGCGAACTTCCTTTCCTCGACGTCCTAATTCAGCGTAGGTCCGACAGCTTGCTCGCCCACATGGTACACCATAAGCCAAAGCATACAGGTTTATAAATCCATGCCTCCAGCTGCCACCATCCCTCGCAGAAGGACAGCGATTCTAGTACAGAGCGCATTCTCCATCTCATTAAAATCTAGAGAATCAGTCTGGGAAAACACTGGCTAACTCGCCCCATACAGCTGTTATATAAGAGATAAACAGAGAAATCACTGGACGTCCTTCCAAGGTCATAAGAAGTTGGACAACATAATCCCACCATCCAACTCTCGGGTGCGAGGAGACCAAACAAAATATGGAGCTCAGGTGTATCAGAGCTTGTCACGTTGATGACCAATGCGACTGTGGAACATCGGAACAAACACTGGAGAACATTTTGCACGACTGACCAAAAACAAAATTCATAGGTACCTGAAAAGACTTTTTAGGTGCGACACCAGCAGCAATTAACCGCTTTGAGGCTTTAGACATTCAACTATGATGAAAAATGGATCTCTCAACTTACTTCATCTACTGCCGGTTCTCGAGCTTTCTTTAATATATATATATATATATATATATATATATATATATATATATATATATATATATGTGTGTGTGTGTGTGTGTGTGTGTGT
The DNA here is from genome assembly GCF_023898315.1 of Schistocerca nitens. Taxonomy (NCBI): domain Eukaryota; kingdom Metazoa; phylum Arthropoda; class Insecta; order Orthoptera; family Acrididae; genus Schistocerca; species Schistocerca nitens. Next base: position 967,135,657 of record NC_064615.1, read on the forward strand.
GTGTGTGTGTGTGTGTGTGTGCGTTTGTGTGCGCGTGCTTCTACTGATTCATATCATTTTATCTTATATCAGCTTAATTGTATGTACTTTTAAAATACAATTCTGTAAGCCATACGCTGAATAAATAATTAAACACCATCTCAGACGAACGGCGCTGCAGTCATGGACCGTGCGGCTGGGCCCGGCGGAGGTTCGAGTCCCCCCTCGGGCAGGGGTGTGTGTGTTAGTCCTTAGGATAATTTAGGTTAAGTAGTGTGTAGGCTTAGGGACTGATGACCTTAGCAGTTAAGTCCCATAAGATTTCACACATTTGAACATTTTGACGAACGGCGTCTGAAGCCACAGCTGCGCACCTGGAACCCGTCTTCCACTAGAATGAGTACTGTAATCGAGAGATTCGGACGGCTTTGCGACACAAGAACCCGAAGAACGACGAGGAAGGCGAAAATACGGAAGTATAAGATAAGAAGACCGCTTTCATATCTTTTGCTAGCAATGTATCGTCAAAAACTGGCAGACTACAACGAAAACACCAAATAACGCTAGTTTTCGGCCGGGCAACTGAAATACAATTTTCTTAGGGACAGTGACAGACGACCTGAGTCTCAAAAGAGCCGTAGTGTACCAAGTTCTGTGTGAATGCGGAAAAACATATTGGACAAGCAGTTCGCACAATCTATTTGTAGAGCATGAGTGCCACACCCGCTTACTGCAGTCCAACAAGTCTGCAGTAGTAGAATACTACACTGAAAATAGACATAAAACGAATTACCAGCACACGAAAGTCCTGGGTATCACCGACAAATTTTGGGACGGCGTTTTCGAAGAAGCAATTTAAATTAGTTTGAAAGATAACTTATTCAACAGGAACACTGGCTTCGCACTGAGCAAGGCATGGGAGCCACTAATAAGCTCCATAAAGCAAAATGTTGCACGCAGATACGAGATGTGACGGGGGTGGCGGGCCGAAGGCAACTTGTGACTCTCCTATCTACCGCACCCACATCCTCGAGTAAGGCGAGCCCTGAACTCTGGGCTGGCTGGTATAAATGCCACACGCCAGACACTACAACGAAGCCTGTACTGCACTGACGTCACTATACAACTCACAAAACATCGTAACACTCGATATCATCACACTACTCAACATAATACTGCGTATAATCGTCGCTGGAGATATTAACCGCTAAACACTCCGACTGTAATTCACAAATACAAATCACGAATGCCATCCCAAGACACAAGCGCTTCCCTCCGCTTTGGAAGGCGGCCAAAGTCTTGATGTTAAGGAAGACAGGGAAATACCACTCGCTCCCCCGTACCGACCGATCAGGTTGCTCTGCTCGTTCAGCAAGATTCCGAGACAGCAATCCTAAAACGAGTCACTAGGCGCTGCATCACCAATAACGTCATGAGATCGGAACAGTCTGGTTTCAGGAGTCAGAACTTCACAGCACAAAAACTCCTTCGAGTAACTGAACATATGACAAACGACAACTACTCTGACAAACCGATGCTGTGTTCCCAGAAATCGAAATGGCTTTTGATCGTTTCTGGCGCAACGGTCTCGTTCGCAAACTCAGCGACGTTGGTTTCCTCGACGAACTCGCACGTCTCATTCTCTCATACCACACAATCAGTAGCTTCAACACTGACGTTCGGATCAAAAAATCAGCACGACACGATATACAAGGTGGAGAACCCCAAAGCGGCATCCTGGGGCACCTCTTGTTTAACTTCTATTTTAATGATATCCCAACTACACAAAATTCAATGGTTACCATCACACAGAACAAGGTGCTACGTATCATAAGCAATGCTCCACGATACGTACGCACCGCGGAGCTTCACAATGAATACCTCTTTGGAACTCTCTCGGAGATATTCAAAAAACTTTCACACGACAGTACAGGAACTTGAGACACTCAAACAGCACCTCCATCCTAAATCTGGGAAATTACGATCACAACCATAGGTGGAAACAGTCCAAGTCAGTCCTTACTAGGGGCAATGAACCACTCATGGCTAGTTGAAGCTGAGGGTAAGCAAACAACGCAAATATCGGTTGACCCCTGCATATCAGCAAAGCTGACTGGCACTACCAGCTGAACGCACACAGCCGCCCAACCAGCAACAGCGGGGAAGCTAATTTGCACACTAAACAAAAACAAATGCCACATAACTTTCATACTGTGACCGAGCGAGGTAGTGTAGTGGTTAGCACACTGGACTCGCATTCGGGAAAACGACGGTTCAAACCCGCATCTGGCTATCCAGATTTAGGTTTCCCTGATTGTCCCAAATCGCTTCAGGTCGGCATCGTTCCTTTTAAAAGGCACGGCCAAGTTTCTTCCTCATCCTTCCCTAATCCGAGCTTGTGCTCCGACTCTAATTACCTCGTTGTCGACGGGACGTTACACACTAATCTTCTCTTCCTCCAATTTCACTATGAGATCGATTTATGATCAGTCTACCACTCATATGATAACCGTTGCTTGTTATAAGTTCTCAGACACTGCAGCTGGCCCAGGAGACACCGTCGGTGCTCAGCCTGAGCAACACCTCTCATCGATTTGGACTGGCGTTGGTACCGAGCATTGCACGACACCCAATAAGTAACAACAACCTTACTTTTCAGTCGCTTGCGTCCACTTCTATTAACTCGATGGTCAGTCTTAGTGGGTAATCCTAGCCAGATGCACGGACAACATAACAGACCCGTAGCCTGTAAACTTCTTACTAAAACTAACAAACGCAGATGTGACAGTAAAATTTTTGTGATGGTTACTATGCCGGTGCGGACGGCTTCTTCACTCCTTCAGCACCACCCGGTGATAGCGCAACAGTTGTCAGCCGAAATATCGTGAACTCTCGGCGACTGGATCCGGCAGTACACCGGAAAACCACAGAAGCAGCATATACACCGAGAAAGTCTCAGATCACGTGTTCTTTTTAATTCGCGTTGCATCTTCTATCTACTTTTCTTAGCCTCCTAGTTAATCGGGAACCGCTGCAAATAGGTTCGAAGCCGGTGCTCACCATGGTCGGGTCTGATTTGGAAGTTAATTTCAAATCCAGCGACGTGTTAATGTTGTCTCTGCCGTAGACTGAGGTATGCAGTTTTCAAACGGCCGCCTCTTGTGTGGGTGCAGCTAACAACAGTAAGGAGATGATAGGATTGGTTTATTGTAATGGTCGATTATTGTAATCAATTAATCATATCGATTAACTGTCTCGCAGTAATCGGTTATTCGTTTAATTGTTATGTTACTTCTTCATTTTAAGGTCTACATTCCCCTACATTTGATTTTTATTATAAAAAGGTTTGTTGTATAAAAAATAAAGCGATGCTGTAACACTTATATTTCTCTTTCTGTAGCTTACAACAGCTGCTCAGATTTAAGAAATAAATAGTTACCTTTTTTATTTTTAGTGGCAATGTATACCATATAACATTTATTAATAAGCTACGAAATTAACACGGTAGTTTTTAACGCAGATGCTGTAGTGAATAAGGAACTGAACTGAAGAACACTATCTTATGTAATCTTTTTCCGCTGAATCTCCAACAGCAAGCTGTCGCTGTGTCTCCTGCCTCGGAACAGTCTCTCAGAAGTAACTGATGAAGCCACTATTGCCAGATTTTTACGAGACACACTACACAGAAGAGGATAGACTGCCTCATTATCATTCCGGAGTTGAAGAAGAGGTGACTTTCGACTGTTAATAGGCTGGTGTAAATAGAGTCGAGCTTCAAAGACTGAATCCTGGCTATTTGCTGTTACCGTGGTGGAGTACTGGTCCGGCTGTATTAAAACTAATGTCTCATGAAATCACACAAACTATTTTCTCACCGAGCGAGGTGGCGCAGTGGTTAGCACACTGGACTCGCATTCGGGAGGACGACGGTTCAATCCCGTCTCCGGCCATCCTGATTTAGGTTTTCCGTGATTTCCCTAAATCGTTTCAGGCAAATGCCGGGATGGTTTCTTTGAAAGGGCACGGCCGATTTCCTTCCCAATCCTTCCCCAACCCGAGCTTGCGCTCCGTCTCTAATGACCTCGTTGTCGACGGGACGTTAAACACTAACCACCACCACCACTATTTTCTCTGTAGTACCCAGTAACTGTATTTGTGGTTCTTCGATGTCGTCTACTTACTGTGCCTGCTCCTTCTGAACAATGGCATTCAACGTGCTGCCAAGGGATCTTGAAGATGAAATTGCTCGAAGCAAGCATCTATAACCGTGCACAATGCAAACAGTTTAGTCTTCTCAGTGTTCTGCAAGTACCTTTGGTACTATTCTTTTAGATTCTCTTTGAAACATTTGCATTGTGGTGTCGAAATATTTGTATTCATTAACTTCCTTGACAACTAAGAAACGAATGATATTACATTCCTTGCTCTTTCATAATTTTCATCACTGATTTCTTCAGTCACTTGGTATTGCTGCAAAAGCATAATGGCTTCTTATAGAACTCAAAGTCGATCTGAAAAGTTCTAACTTGTGCCGACGTTACATGATAAGTAATAAGTGTATTAGCATCCAAAGATCACAGTGTTACACCAAAGTCGGCAATTCCAGATACCAGACATTAGCGATGTGTCGCTGCAGTATGCAACTAGGAATGTGAGGCGCTCCTGAAGAAGCGCCCTCTCTCAGCACCGCAGCGCCATCGCACGGAGGTGGATGTAGAGCCAGGCATGGGCTCCCCCTGCCCCAGTTCGTGGCCTCCGATGGAGCTGTCAACATCATGTAGTTAGAACACCAGAGCTATTCCAGTCTCAGATGGAATTGTACTTTTGTAAATGTTTAACATGCACTGTAAGATTCTGTAACTATGTACATCATGTGACGCTTCACTGTTCGAAGACAGTTTTAAATATTCCACACACTCCTGTGGCAATGGATTGTATAACTTCAGCCTTTAATTGTTAACAAGGGATCCGACAGATCCCCAACGCATTTAGTTTAGCTAAATTTATATGAACGAAGTTGGCAACACTCCCTGCCGTCAGGCAGTCCTCTCTCACGTCTGTTTACTTCCGGCCACCAGTTTCTCATTCTTGTGCTGCTCATTGTTACAAGCGCTTGACAGTTATTTAGTGGCTGGGGAGTTCCTAGAGCCTCCAGCTTAACACTTCCATTACAAGACAGTGTCGAATAAGTAGGCATAAATTCGTATGCTCATGCTTAAAATGGGAAGGAAGGACTTTCTTTGGGAAACTTGATTCGGCTTGGTGCAAAACCAGCTAAAGAAGAGGGAAATATTGGATTGCTTACCCAGAGAAATACGTCAAACGGTAACAAAAATGAGTGGGTCAACATATGTTGTCAATGACAAACCACCACAAAAAGAAGTGCCATCTGCGAAAAAGAAAGTGCATCATCTGGCCTAGAAATAAAGCAATTCACTTGTTATCACTGTGGAAAACAAATGTACATCAAACATTTCCTATCAGTCTAAATGATAATCGCAATGAGTCATCAGAAGAAGACTGTTGAATCACTGATTGTTCAGTTTATATTGTGTAAACATAATAGTAGGCTTTATCTTTTATCTAATGTAATAAATTGCATTATTTCTTCAAATAAGCATTAATTCATTCAGTTTCGCAATTTATATGGTTGCCTCTACATTAATTTGTGTTAAATAACCTAGTTATTAGTGTTATATGTATGTGGCAACATTAACATGTCACGGGGATCCACTGAATCCCACGTTACCACATGTGTAAAATAGTGCCACGTTAACAACGGAAGGTTACGTACAATTTTTTTTTCACCGAGCGAGGTGGCGCAGTGGTTAGAGCACTGGACTCGCATTCTGGAGCACAAAGGATCAAACCCGCGTCAGGCCGTACTGATTTAGGTTTTCCGTGATTTCCATAAATCGCTCAAGCAAATGCCGGGATGGTTCCTTTGAAAAGGCACTGCCGACCTACTTCCCCGTCCCTCCCTAACCCGATGGGACCGATGACCTCGCTGTTTGGTCCCCTCCCCCAAGTTAAACAATCTTCTTTTTATCATACTTGTAATAAAGTGAATTAATATTTTCGTATGTTGAAGTTAAGATTGGTCATCTCCATGAGTAATCAGAGAACTCACAGTTATGAGCGGATGATTGTAGTTTCGTCAGGTCGTAGCACTTGGGGATAGTCGGACTTCTTCTCTAAATCAAGTTGTTGGCAGCAAGACAACACTCAACAGACGATAAAATGAAAAGGAATAATTAAAATAATTAAGTGTAAGGATAATCGACTAGGCAAAATTAATTTACTTGAAAGAAATATCGGTTTATTCACAATCTTGCCAGACTAATTATAATTAATCGCTTAGGTGCAAATAGTCACCCATCCCTAACAGACAAAGCGCAGCCTGTGTAAATATACTGAAGCGCCAAAGAAACTGGTGTAGGCATGCACATTCAAATACAGAGACATGTAAACAGGCAGAATACGGCGCAGCAGCCGGCAACACCCATATAAGACAATAAGCATCTGACGCGGTTGCTACATCGTTTATTACTGCTACGATGACAAGTTATCAGGATTTAACTGAGTTTGAAAGTGGTGTTGTAGTCGGCACACGAGCGATGGGACACAGCGTCTCCGAGATATCGATGAAGTGGGGATTATCCCGTACGACCATTTCACGATTGTCCCGCGAATATCAGGCATCCGGTAAAACATCAAATCTCTGACATCGCTGCGACCGGAAAAAGATCCTACAAGAACGGGACCAATGACGACTGAAGAGAATCGTTCAACGTGACAGAACTGCAACCCTTCCGCAAACTGCGCTGATTTCAATGCTGGTCCATCAGCAAGTGTCAGCGTGCGAACCATTCTACGAAACGCCATCGACATGCTGCTGAGAATTCTTCCGGGTTGCATGTCCGTTGTCCAAGGAACTCTTCTATCCCTGACGTTTCGTCCAAGGCTACGTTGGACATCTTCGGAGGTGCTCCTGGTTGTGCTGAGTCTTGCCGACTGACGAGACGGACGTCGAAGAGCGGCCTAAACACCGTGGAAAGTGGGCGTGGTCTAAATTTCAAGTGACAGCAGAGATAAAACTTATCAAACTGTCTCCAAGTGGTGTATAGAAGATTCCGTGTACGTGTGGCAAGGTCTACATTGGAACTGCAAAGAGAAGTGTGAATACACGGTTGAAGGAATATAAAAGTCTTTGCCGACTAGGGAAAACAGACAAATCAGCTGTGGCGGAACATGCTCTTCAATCAGGTGATCACGTAGTGGAAGTTTCGGAAACTGAAGTTTTATGTACTATGACGAACTATTATCCACGGCTACATAGAGAAGCCATCGAAATATACACTCCTGGAAATTGAAATAAGAACACCGTGAATTCATTGTCCCAGGAAGGGGAAACTTTATTGACACATTCCTGGGGTCAGATACATCACATGATCACACTGACAGAACCACAGGCACATAGACACAGGCAACAGAGCATGCACAATGTCGGCACTAGTACAGTGTATATCCACCTTTCGCAGCAATGCAGGCTGCTATTCTCCCGTGGAGACGATCGTAGAGATGCTGGATGTAGTCCTGTGGAACGGCTTGCCATGCCATTTCCACCTGGCGCCTCAGTTGGACCAGCGTTCGTGCTGGACGTGCAGACCGCGTGAGACGACGCTTCATCCAGTCCCAAACATGCTCAATGGGGGACAGATCCGGAGATCTTGCTGGCCAGGGTAGTTGACTTACACCTTCTAGAGCACGTTGGGTGGCACGGGATACATGCGGACGTGCATTGTCCTGTTGGAACAGCAAGTTCCCTTGCCGGTCTAGGAATGGTAGAACGATGGGTTCGATGACGGTTTGGATGTACCGCGCACTATTCAGTGTCCCCTCGACGATCACCAGTGGTGTACGGCCAGTGTAGGAGATCGCTCCCCACACCATGATGCCGGGTGTTGGCCCTGTGTGCCTCGGTCGCATGCAGTCCTGATTGTGGCGCTCACCTGCACGGCGCCAAACACGCATACGACCATCATTGGCACCAAGGCTGAAGCGACACTCATCGCTGAAGACGACACGTCTCCATTCGTCCCTCCATTCACGCCTGTCGCGACACCACTGGAGGCGGGCTGCACGATGTTGGGGCGTGAGCGGAAGACGGCCTAACGGTGTGCGGGATCGTAGCCCAGCTTCATGGAGACGGTTGCGAATGGTCCTCGCCGATACCCCAGGAGCAACAGTGTCCCTAATTTGCTGGGAAGTGGCGGTGCGGTCCCCTACGGCACTGCGTAGGATCCTACGGTCTTGGCGTGCATCCGTGCGTCGCTGCGGTCCGGTCCCAGGTCGACGGGCACGTGCACCTTCCGCCGACCACTGGCGACAACATCGATGTACTGTGGAGACCTCACGCCCCACGTGTTGAGCAATTCGGCGGTACGTCCACCCGGCCTCCCGCATGCCCACTATACGCCCTCGCTCAAAGTCCGTCAACTGCACATACGGTTCACGTCCACGCTGTCGCGGCATGCTACCAGTGTTAAAGACTGCGATGGAGCTCCGTATGCCACGGCAAACTGGCTGACACTGACGGCGGTGGTGCACAAATGCTGCGCAGCTAGCGCAATTCGACGGCCAACACCGCGGTTCCTGGTGTGTCAGCTGTGCCATGCGTGTGATCATTGCTTGTACAGCCCTCTCGCAGTGTCCGGAGCAAGTATGGTGGGTCTGACACACCGGTGTCAATGTGTTCTTTTTTCCATTTCCAGGAGTGTATAAACATGGGAATAATTTTAACAGAAACGAAGAAGCCATGAAAGTCAGTGATATATGGACTGTGGCTCTACAGAGTCGATGAGAAGTTTTTATCTTTGACGTACTATGATCGATGGTTAAAAAAAAATTATCTTTGACAAGGCTTGTCTCTGCAGTCACGTGTAATCTAAACCACGCCGTCGTCCGACTCGTCAGTCGGCAAGACTCAGCACAACCAGGAGCACCTCCGAAGATGTCCAACGTAGCCTTGGACGAAACGTCAGGGATTGAAGAGTTCCGTGGACCACGACCATACTACCCAGATGAATTCTGAGCAGCTGAAACATCCGGTCGTGAAAGCCTTCATTGTATGATCATCGACATGGGCTTTCGGAGCCGAAGGCCCATTCCTGTACCCTTGATGACTGCACGACACAAAGCTTTTCGCCTCGCCTGGGCCCGTCAACACCGACATTGGACTGTTGATGGCCGGAAACATTGTACCGAGGAGATGGACGTGTACGAGTATGGAGACAACCTCGTGAATCCATGGACTCCGCATGTCAACAGGAGATTGTTCAAGCTGGTGGAGGCTCTGTAATAGTGTGCGGCGTGTACAGTTGGGATGATATGGAACCTCTGATAAGTCTAGATACGACTCTGACAGGTGACACATACGTAAGCACCCTGCCTGATCACCTGCATCCATTCATGTCCATCGTGCATACCGACGGACTTGAGCAATTCCACCAGCACAATGCGACAACCCACAAGTCAGAGCTGCTTCAGAGGGGCTCCAGGAACACTGTTCTGGGCACCAAGTCCCCAGACATGAACATCATTGAGAATATCTGGGATGGCTTGCAACGTGTTGTTCAGAAGAATTCTCCTCCCCCTCGTACTCTTACAGATTTATAGACAGCCCTGCAGGATTCATGGTGTCAGTTCTCTCCAGCACTACATAAGTCCATGCCATTTCGTGTTCCGGCACTTCTGCTTGCCCTCGGGGCTCCTACACGATATCAGCCAGGTGTACCAGTTGTAAGGTAGCAGATTTTGCACCTTACATGATACTAAATCAGTACTAATACACCGAATAATAATTGATAATTGGCCCACCGGTAGGAGAGAATGGACACAGAAAAGGAAGTTGTGTGTGACATGTCAGACTAACGAGATGGGCTCAGAGACTGGAACACGTCCGGAACCCCTAAGGAAGGTGCTGATGTCACGTCAAACTAACGGGATGACCACGGCCGGACCCCTTTGTCGGCTGGCACTTCAGACCACCAAAGACGTTCGGAGAGGCTGGGCCATCACAACAAGAAGCGAGAAGGAGCTATATGCGAAAGAGAGAAAGACGATTTCGCACCACAGTGGAAAATTTGCGGAAGACTGTGACGGGATTGGCACAGAGTGCGTAGAGATACGTGTTAAAAGTTTGGCGGCAACAGTAAGCGCGGGAGAATTCTGTGTCGCGGTTGGGTACAAACGCGCACGGATACATAGTAGTCTGTGTCGTGATTGGCTACCAACGCGCACGGATGCATGCGGCGGAGAACGGCCAGGTTTGCAAAAACTCTGTAAGGGACTCTGGGGTAGGCTGTGGAAGAGAGCAGTCGCGGTGTCTGGCTGCCCTGCTTGGAGAGGGTGGAGAGAAGTAGGTTGGAGAAGTTACCGGCATTGAGTCCAGTGGTTACTCTCCAAGTCTGAATAGAGCATACGACTCCACACGCGTAGCATTATCTGTTCCTCTGAGGAGAGAAACAGATTTGTATTAACTTGTAGTGTTCATATGCAATCTGAAGTGTACCTTTGTTGCCGCGCACTTGAGTCGACCAACTACTCTTGGCTTATGTGCAAGTAGCTTGAGTATTGACTAGTGACGGACTGCGCAATTGAACACTTACGTACAGGAGTTTACGGGCGCAAACCACGTCCACGTTGGAGATTAAAGCCAAGCTCGCTCACGGGAAAGACGGCATCACGAAGTTGGCTGGGCCGACCATCGTAACCATCACGGAGAATTACGGTGATATTAGCATTCATCAGCCAAAGTAGGGCACTGTAATACTTAATGAATTCATATTCCGCTAGCTCTTTGACTGGCGCTCTCTGAGTCTGTGTCCGTTCAGGCAGAACTGCAATAGAGTCACTTGCGGGTTCAGTGTTGACTTCAGTAGTTAGGAAAAGAGAATGCATTGTGCCAATGATAGGCTAGTTAAGTTAGCGAGTGTATTGTACTGTCATGTTAGGCTAGAAATATTGCTCATCCTGTTTTCTGAATAGATCTTAATTTGGTATCATATGCTAATCACTGCATTATTGATGTCGTAGCTATCAATCACCATACTTTTGTTTAATAATTAGAGTGTTATGGTAATTTCGCTGCAAATGATACTGGGGGCATAACCGCGCGTTTAAACAGAGCCAACTTAAGTCAGATAGCAACTCATGGTCGACTAAGACTACCAATAGATATTTTTCAATATATCGATAAGTTTACAATAAACCCCCGTACGTTGCACAGTTTCTTTGGCTCTTCAGTTTATAATCTGTTCCAGTGGGGCAACGAGCTCGCTCGTTATGTTGGTAGAGTCTGCTGGGACGCCTCTGTTACGTCTCCTCAGTTGGGGGCACAGTCTCGTGTCTGACCTGCTGGCCCAGTGTCGGGCAGACTTCCGCGCCAGCAGCCACCGCCGGCCAGTCCCACAGTGGAGCTCGGTGCGGCCCGGCCAGAAGGTCGCTGCGGTAACGGCGCCGCCTGCTTTTGCCCGGCTGCGCCTTTCCCGTGATTCAGAGCCGCCGCTACCGCCGCTGCGACCTCCACCGCTCGGCTCAGCTGGGCCGCACTTTCGCCCCGCTCGTGTCCGCCGACTCTCCGCCACCGGACTGCCTGCCTGCCACGCAGATACATCTCGCCCGTAAACCAGCCGGCCCGCGCGCTCCGTCCGTCCGGCCTGGAAATACTATCGACCGCCTCCCCAGTCTAATTCTCTCCCCTATCTGAGCGCTCCCAATTACGGCGCCTTTTACTTTTGTTGGCAGAGCAATCGTTTCGCAACATATGAACTGCTAATGACGTCACGGCTCCAGTTAGGTAAGTCTTCGGTTAACCAACGGCTTGCATCATGTCGCACCGAGCGTAAAGCCGTCGGCACACGGACCGTGCATCCGAACGTTGAACGTGCCGATTTTCTGACGTCATAGAATATCACGTTCGCCGGCCGAAGTGGCCGCGCGGTTCTGGCGCTGCAGTCTGGAACCGCGAGACCGCTACGGTCGCAGGTTCGAATCCTGCCTCGGGCATGGATGTGTGTGATGTCCTTAGGTTAGTTAGGTTTAACTAGTTCTAAGTTCTAGGGGACTAATGACCTCAGCAGTTGAGTCCCATAGTGCTCAGAGCCATTATTAATATCACGTTCGGGAGCCTTTCCGAACGTGCAGAGCAATATCTGGCATGTCAGATATTCTGAGCGTGCGTGTGAGCCTCGATCAATGAGATAGCACAACGCCATCTATGTCACACGCACGCCGTCTCCCTTCAGTACAGAGTTGTGGGGCGCCATATTGGCATTCATTTTAAACTTATATGTACCGGGCGATCAAAAAGTCAGTATAAATTTGAAAACTTAATAAACCACGGGATAATGTAGACAGAGAGCTAAAAATTAACACACATGCTTGGAATGACATGGGGTTTTATTTGAACAAAAAAAAACAAAGTTCACAAAATGTCCGACAGATGGTGCTGGACAGCAAAACGTCAGCGACTGCGCATGACAATCGTGTATAAAAGGAGCTGTAATGAGAGAGAGAATCATCCTCCTCTCTTGGCAGGTCCCCGGACTCGCACACGCATAGTGAACATTCGCGCGCCGGAGGTCATCGCCATTAGTGTCTCGTGTGTGTGTCTTCGTTTGTGTTTAGTGTTTGTTCGCCGGAACGCCGCCACTGTTCACGTGTACCATCGCCATCGTCCCCGTTTTGTGCGCCGTGTCCACTAGTGTCAGTGATGTTTTCTCATCAGGCGTGAACGGCTCCGTGTTTTTTTGTTTTTTGGTGTCTACATTGTTTTGCCCGCCATTTTTGATTGTATTCTCTGTGTCCCCTCTATTTCTTACTTATTGTAAATCTCAAGGCTGAAGAGCGGCGTACTCAGCTGCTGACAGCCCGCCTTGTGTAAGGTGATAAAATTACAATAAAGGAAAAAAAAAAAGAGAGAGAGAATCAGACTCGCACACGCATAGTGAACATTCGCGCGCCGGAGATCAGCGCCATCAGTGTCTAGTGTGTGTGCTTCGTTTTGTGTTTCGTGCAGTTACAACTCAACTGTTCACATGTGCCGTCGCCGTTCTCCGTGTTTTGTGCGCCGTGTCAACAAGTGTTAGTGTTTTTATCGTCCAACGTGAACGGCTTCTTGTTTCTTGTTTTTTGTAACTACTTTCTTTGCCCGCCATTTTTTGTATTGTCTGTGTCACCTATATCATATTATTGTACCCCATAAGGCTGAAGAGCAGCGTATTAAGCTGCTGCCAGCCCGCCTTGTATGAGGTGATTAAAATTACAATAAAGGAAAAAAAAGAGAGAGAATCAGATGCGCCAGCAGTCGCAGCATGTTGACGTTACCTGAAAAGGCGCTTTTAGTGAAGTTGTATTATCAGAGTGGGGAATGTGCTAGTTTAGCGTTACGATCCTATCGCCATAGGAAGGGGATTCGAACGGGCAAAAGTCCGTTGACAAATGCAGCTGAGGCGAGAACGATTTCGAAGTTCGAAGCCACGGGTTGTTTAGACGATAGACCCCGTAGTGGCCGACCGAGCACAAGGCGTAATGCTGCTGAGACAGTTCAGGAAGAAATGGATACTGTAGCGGGTTCGACTATGCACGGGGAAGTCAGCGCTGGTGCAGTCGCACGTCGCACCGGCATTCCATACACTACTGTTTGGTTGGCACTTAGGCGTACCCTCCGATGCTATCCGTGCAAAATCCATCGGCATCATGAACTGTTACCTGGCGATTTAATGAAGCGATTTGCGGTGTGGGCGTTTCAAAAGATGGCAGAAGATGACGATTGGTTGAGTAACGTGTTGTGGACCGACGAAGCTCACGCTCCGAGAGTCTGTCAAGGCCCACAACTGCAGAATTTGGGCTACCGAAAATCCTAGAACTGTCGTGGAAACTCCATTGCACGACGAGAAAGTCACGGTATGGGTTGGATTTACCACATTTACCGTTATCGGGCCTTTTTTCTTCGAGGAAATGCGTGATTCTGGTTTTGTAACTGCTACCGTGACGGGTGATAGGTACGCCGATATGTTACAGAATCGCACCATCCCCAACCTGGCTGATAAACACCTGCTGGAACGTATGATGTTTATGCAGGAGGGCGCTCCACCCCATGTTGCTACACGCGTGAAAGATCTCTTGCGCGCGTCGTTTGGTGATGATAGTGTGCTCAGCCGCCACTTTCGTCATGCTTGGCCTCCCAGGTCCCCAGACCTCAGTCCGTGCTATTATTGGCTTTGGGGTTACCTCAAGTAGCAAGTGTATCGTGATCGACCGACATCTCTAGGGATGCTGTAACACAACATCGGACGTCAATGCCTCACCATAACTCCGGACATGCTTTACAGTGCGGTTCACAACATTATTCCTCGACTACAGCTATTGTTGAGGAATGATGGTGGACATAGTGAGCATTTCCTGTAAAGAACACCATCTTTGCTTTGTTTTACTTTTTTACGCTAATTATTGCTATTCTGATCATATGAAGCGCCATCTGTCGGACATATTTTGAACGTTTTTATTTTTTTGGTTCTCATAAAACCCCATGTCATTCCAAGCATGTGTGTCATTTTGTACCTCTCTATCTACATTATTCCGTGATTTATTTAGTTTTCAAATTTATACCGCCTTTTTGATCACCCAGTATATATGCCGTTTCTGAGCACCAGCAACGTGAGAATCACTGGAAAACCCGTTGTTAACTGTGTGATTCGTTCCAATACAATAATGAGAAACATCATATTCGTGGCAAATGAATTATTGTATCTTGCGTATTATGAGAGTAGGCTATCTGAAGGCTGCCACACACTGAAGATCCACCCAAAACGCATTGTTCTTGGTACAATTTGTTATAATTAAATTTCAATTAGTAACATATCTATCGGTTAAGGTTCCCAGCAAGGGTAACATAATATGTTTTGCTGAGAAGGTTGTGTTGTTGGTCTAGTGTAATGAGTAGTGTTACTGTCCAGGAAGGGTTTGTTTGTTGGGGCGGTGGTCCGCGTCTTGACCCAGCCAATTTTTTTTCCTAACATTCGCGTTTTTATTAGGTTCTGATACTTTATTATTAGTTTAATATAAGTATATACTATAATATTTGATGTTATGTAAATATAAGTTCACCTTTTTTTGAGGGGTGACTTTGTTCTATTGGCTTAATCTACAGGACAGCTAGCGCTATTTGTATAAAGATATTTTGCTCCTTTTTCTTTTACGCTTCGTAAATCACATGTTGCGAAGATTCTGCTACTGGTTAGGAACAGTGATCAAGTAAGACTGACCTTGGGGTTTTACTAAAATGTTTGAATGATGTAATAATGTTTATCTTATGCGCAGAAGTATCCCAAACTTGTACCGCACTGTTTGTAATGGAACTTTTATAAGCCTGTGTCCTTAGTGATTGGACATGGTACTTTCCTTTTCGTGGACGATGGAGGAAATTTGCGTTTTAATAGAGCTAACGTGGGAATTTTACGCGCCCGTTGAGTAAACGGTGTGATTTACGAACTACGTAGAAAAATCCCTCAATTGCGCCGGAGTGCGTTGCGTTCGCGTATACCACGTTGGGGCCCACGTACGTTCCTGAGCGTTCAGCAGCACGTTGAATTTGGCACGCTCAACGTTAACGTTCGACAGCACGGTCCGTGTGCCGACTGCTTAACGCCCACATCGTATTCGTTTCGCGAGAAATACATACAAAGTGAACATTAATAAAACCGACAAAATGCAGGGACGGATTCCTGCTGGAAATAGAAGGAAAAAACTCCTATGGACATGTGTCCGAATATGCATTGTTGCCACGGTAGATGGCGCTGACGAATGAAAGTTCCTCTGAACAAGTGACGTGTGCTCCTTGTGTGTTCCAGGTTATGAGATTGACGCAGTGTACTGTAAGCAGCAGTATGATCTGTTGTTCATGTCGGGAACAAGCCGAGATGTTGTTTGTGTTCGGCCAAGCAGATGGAAATGGTCGAGAAGCGACACGGCTATACCAGAACAAGTACCCTCACAGACACCAACCACGTCACACAACAAAATATTCAAATGTATGTGAAGCCCTATGGGACCAAACTGCTGAGGTCATCGGTCCCTAGTCTTACACACCACTTAAACTAACTTATGCTAAGAACAACACACTCACCCATGCCCGAGGGAGGACTCGAACCTGCGGCGGGAGGGGCAGCGCAGTCCGTGACATGGCGCCTCAAACCGCTCGGCCACTCCGCGCGGCTTCACACAACATTTAGAGGCCTCTTTGGGCGTTTCTGTGATCATGTGTCCTTTCAGAAAGACGAACGTGCAGGGAGGCGGCGGATTGTGCGTACACCCGATCTGGAGGAGCGGGTTCTGCTTCTCGACCCGACGTGAATACGGGACTATTCTGCTCCTTACAGTACACTGCGTCAGTCACGCAGTCTGCAGCATACAAGGAACAAACGGAATGTGGACAGAGGAATCTTCATTCGTCAGCGTCATGTACCGTGTCAACAATACATTTTCGGACACATGTTCATAGGAATTTTTTCCTCCATTTCCAGTGAGAAATTCGTCCCTGCAGTTTGTCAGTTTTAGTAAAGTTCACCCTATATAAATATAGACATATACATATGATGTGGAAGCCAATTCTCCACCTAACATACTGCAGGCAGCAGTATTGCACGTACCAGTTCGTTTAAAAAGTGCAAAGAGAATGCTGGAGCATACGTGGAAGTTTAAAATGATATTAAACACAACATCATGGAGTGCTGTTTCTACCAAAAGCAGTTCTAAGAAAATTGGTCATAAATAAAGAAATTATCACTGTTTGAAAATAGGGAGTGACTTCGTATATGTATATGAGGGGGTGTCTCCTATGATCCGTGAGGTGCATTTTCTTTCAATTTCGTTCTTACAGCGTGTAGCTGCAGTCAGACCAAACAATTAATTCTCATCTCGTCTTCCAGACAACATCCACTGTCAACAGAAAGCGTCGGTTTGTTTACCACTGCAAAATAATAATAATCGATGGGTATACAGGGTGTTACAAAAAGATACGGCCAAACTTTCAGGAAACATTCCTCATACACAAATAAAGAAAAGATGTTATGTGG
Organism: Schistocerca nitens; assembly: GCF_023898315.1. NCBI lineage: Eukaryota > Metazoa > Arthropoda > Insecta > Orthoptera > Acrididae > Schistocerca > Schistocerca nitens. The sequence goes on from NC_064615.1 coordinate 967,152,774, forward strand.
ACAAGTGTCCGGAAACGCTTAATTTCCATGTTAGAGCTCATTTTAGTTTCGTCAGTATGTACTGTACTTCCTCGATTCACCGCCAGTTGGCCCAATTGAAGGAAGGTAATGTTGACTTCGGTGCTTGTGTTTACATGCGACTCATTGCTCTACAGTACTAGCATCAAGCACATCAGTACGTAGCGTCAACAGGTTAGTGTTCATCACGAACGTGTTTTTGCAGTCAGTGAAATGTTACGGGCAATAGCCGTGGCGAGGTACGTTTGTATTGAGACAGATTTCCAGAACGAAGGTGTCCCGACAGGAAGACGTTGGAAGCAATTGATCGGCGTCTTAGGGAGCACGGAACATTCCAGCCTATGACTCGTGACTGGGGAAGACCTAGAACGACGAGGACACCTGCAATGGACGAGGCAATTCTTCGTGCAGTTGACGATAACCCTAATGTCAGCGTCAGAGAAGTTGCTGCTGTACAAGGTAACGTTGACCACGTCACTGTATGGAGAGTGCTACGGAAGAACCAGTTGTTTCCGTACCATGTACAGCGTGTGCAGGCACTATCAGCAGCTGATTGGCCTCCACGGGTAAACTTCTGCGAATGGTTCATCCAACAATGTGTCAATCCTCATTTCAGTGCAAATGTTCTCTTCACGGATGAGGCTTCATTCCAACGTAATCAAATTGTAAATTTTCACATGTGTGGGCTGACGAGAATCCGCACGCAATTGTCCAATCACGTCATCAACACAGATTTTCTGTGAACGTTTGGACAGGCATTGTTGGTGATGTCTTGATTGGGCCCCATGTTCTTCCACCTACGCTCAATGGAGCACGTTATCATGATTTCATACGGGACACTCTACCTGTGCTGCTAGAACATGTGCCTTTACAAGTACGACACAACATGTGGTTCATGCACGATGGAGCTCCTGCACATTTAAGTTGAAGTGTTCGTACGCTTCTCAACAACAGAATCGGTGACCGATGGATTGGTAGAGGCGGACCAATCCATGGCCTCCACGCTCTCCTGACCTCAACCCTCTTGACTTTCATTTATGGGGGCATTTGAAAGCTCTTGTCTACGCAACCCCGGTACCAAATGTAGAGACTCTTCGTGCTCGTATTGTGGACGGCTGTGATACAATACGCCATTCTCCGGGGCTGCATCAGCGCATCAGGGATTCCATGCGACGGAGGGTGGATGCATGTATCCTCGCTAACGGAGGACATTTTGAACATTTCCTGTAACAAAGTGTTTGAAGTCACGCTGGTACGTTCTGTTGCTGTGTGTTTCCATTCCATGATTAATGTGATTAATGTGATTTGAAGAGAAGTAATAAAATGAGCTCTAACATGGAAAGTAAGCGTTTCCGGACACATGTCCACATAACATATTTTCTTTCTTTGTGTGTGAGGAATGTTTCCGGAAAGTTTGGCCGTACCTTTTGTAACACCCTGTATACGAGGGTTGAAACTTTAATAGTGGCAACTATTTATTAACAGCTCGTACAAAATAGATACGTGTTTCAAAGTTTTACTTACCTTCAAATTAATCACCAGCATTGTGCACAGTCTGAGCAGTAAAAGAAATTTCACACATGAGTAGTGGACCTCAATGCAGCCTGGAAGAAGTAGTGTTATCCTCCCAACGGAAACACAGTGCTGATTCTTGACATGAAGAGATGAAGGTTGGTAATGGGTCACAACAGAGCAGACCCACAGCAGAGTCAGCCGAAGTCTTGAAGAATATTGGTAGAATTAGTAGGTCACCAGAGAGCAGACCCACAGTATTCCTTGTAGAGATTATTGTAGTAATGGGCCACCAAAGGTGCAGACGCACTGTAGTCCTTGTAGAGATGGTCAGCAGCCACCCGTTGCGACTGTGTGGGTGCACAATCACAATTGAAGAGTCTTGATGACAATGTAGCAAGTCCATGAACCACCACTTGTACACTCACTAATGTTGGTTGCAGTATCATTAGAACCAGCAATGCTGTTAACCAGTCTCTTGCTGAATTATCAACACACGTGCAATCACTAACATAGTCATACAACCTCTGACATTTTGTACCTATAGTATGACCAACAGACAAATGTGTGCAGTAAAATGAATCGCTACTATTTACTTAACTTGAAGAACTGGTGTCTATGCAATTACAATTTTACAGCATAAGAATACAGTTACACAGGTACAGAAAACATCGTTACAGTCAAGAACATGATAATACAGATAACATTTGTAGTAATGCAGGCTTTACAAAAAGAATGGAAATAAACATATGCATGAGTATTACAGGAGTTATGACATAAGTAAATAAATGAAAACTGAGAATATCTGTAGAAACATTAACTTGACACATGAGCATTAAAAGAAAACAGAACAGAATAAATAATGTCTGAACATCTTTCCAAAGTAAAAAACAGGTTAGATTTGAGAATGACAGTATTCCTCATCATAGTGACTGCAACTTAGTATTAGAAGAAAAAAAAATTCTACCTAATTTATCTGATCAGGTAAACAATCAGAGATAGGAAGAACACAAACACACAAGGGCACACATAAACACATAGCGGAATAACACAAAAGGAAAGGACATTGTTTTCAGTGTGACATTTGGTACTGCAGTACTTGTGGTAAGCATTTTATACTTCTTTTTCATTTTTTTTTCTTTCAGTGATATCTTTCATACTGATCCCTTTATAACTTTCACCCAAACCAATTTCGTTTCCAACTGAAACTTCATTTATCTCTCTTTTTTCAACATTTGTTCCCACAAAAACAATCCTATTTATCTATATTTATACTTTTGTAGCTGTCTTACCTCATCATTTGTTTCCAAGAAAATCGTACCTAAAAAAGTAATTCTTCCTCATCATACAATACTTTTTGGCCAAGCCTTTTTCTTATAGCTTCACAATGCATTTCTTCCCAACTCATCATAACCCATTTTCTTATATAGCATACACCCTCTTAAACTAACTTAAATCTACTGAGCTCACATATATAAACTAGAGAACGAGGCAATGCAGCAGAACAAAACATTTAACACAAAGCACAACGACAATCAATGCAAACTAGCAAAGCAAGCAGCAGTATATCCAAATTAGGAAAGCAAATGCAACATTTCAACTAATATAAGGCAATATGCAGCAAGCAAGAAGAATAAATCAGTGGAAAACTGTCTTAGCACAGTAACACAAAGTAAAATTTAGTAGGACAATGCCTGACAAATAGCAGCATCAAATGCAATAACTTATACCTAAACATAACAAAGCACAAGCAGAAGAAATATTACAGTAAAGACAACATTGAAGATAAGGGAAATGTCTATTTGCATCTTAATGTCTATGTCACATCTTAACACTAGAGTGGTGCAGCACAGCAATTTATTCTACCAAAAAATTTCCAAGTCCTTGAAAAGAAAATTAAGTATGCAGTTCCTATTACTATTCCCTTCTCCTTCTTATTGTTCTTTCCTTTCCAAGTGCTCTTTTTTTAAGAATGTAGATCATAAAATTATTGTTTAATGGATCTGTAGACAGAAAGTGTTTACATTGGCGTATGTAATGAATTTTATTTTATAAAACCAATGCTACAGCGCAGCTAGAAACCAAATATCAAATAAAATAAGCAAATATGTACAAAGAAAAGCATAAAAACATCATTCAGCAGCCACATGGCACTTCATAAGTCAGTAAAAATTCTCTCAACTTGTCATAATCAGGTGTGTAGACGTAAGAATATTTCTCATCACTTGATAAGCATTTCAGTAAGTAGCACAAAGTACGAGCTCCAAAGTGTAATCATATGTTTCCAAGTAATAGTGTGTTGTGTTTGTGGTGTTTTCTGCAAAAAATGTCAATAGCAAGGTCAACGCCCTCTCTTTTCTGCAGCTATGTGAGCGCTTACAGGAGTGTGGTGAGCTTCAAAGTGACTAAAGTGGCACAAGTAAACTTGAAACTCCACACAACAATGGATATATTTCAAAGCGGTTAGCACGCAGCTGGGACAGCGTTACGTCAAGGTCACATACACACTTTACCGAAATATTTACAACAGCAGTTTGAGCTACAAGAACAGTTTCATACCTATAAAAAAGCCGGCCGCGGTGGTCTCGCGGTTCTAGGCGCGCAGTCCGGAACCGTGCGACTGCTACGGTCGCAGGTTCGAATCCTGCCTCGGGCATGGATGTTTGTGATGTCCTTAGGTTAGTTAGGTTTAAGTAGTTCTAAGTTCTAGGGGACTAATGACCACAGCAGTTGAGTCCCATAGTGCTCAAAGCCATTTGAACCAACCTATAAAAAAATTTCGCAGATTGAAAATTTACAGGAGAAGTGTTTAGAAACGAAATCTCATCAATAACAGTTGCATGGGGGCTTAATTAAAATAAAAAGAAATGCAAATAATTTTAATTTTTTGCTTTAGTAGCTGTATGTCCGATTACGAAGTCTCGTAACGGTTGGCCCTGACTAGTATTATTACGCAATCTGACTGCATAGAACAACAACAAAGAATGAAATGGAAATTTTCATTAACACAATTAATTAATTAAGTCCCCAGCAACTATAAAACCTACGAAACCAAAGCACAAGTGTAACTGTTCTGTGTGTGGAAGTATGACTCAACGTACGCATCTGGCACGGTTCTTCTTCAACAACACAAGAAATTTTAAATATCATTTATCCTGAAGTAACTAAAAAATAGAAATAATATAATTACTCAAGAAAACCAGAATTACACTCTAATACAAGAACACAAGCCAGATGCTTTGTTGACTGAACCTGTAATGAAGCATTACTTACGACATTAAATAATGAAAAATAAATCAAGTTTCGTTACCTTCATATATTGACCAAAATCACTCTAATCATTACAATATATCTCCACACCGACTCGCTATTACCACATCTCAACAAGAACTTTTCAGTATCACATCTCAGCAAGCACTGCCTACTAGCTCATCTCAACAAACACTCCTCACTACGACATCTCAGCACTGACTACCACGAGCTCTCCCCAAGCACTGACCACTACGACATCTCAATAATCACTGCCAGTGGAGGCGGCGGAACAATGCTCTCTAGCGCGATCTCTGGCGCTGTGGCTCAGTGTAGCCACCTTTCATATGCCCTTCTTCCACGGCTAGAATTTGATGATATTTTTGCCAGCATTGGTGGTGAAAATACCACCAAATTCGTCAAAAAAATACAGACAAAAATAAAAGATAATATTAATACGTAAATATCATATAACTAGATAAAATTTTGGCTTTGCACTGACCTTTCAATAACCTAATATATAAAATACAGTAAGCAATACAAATTCTTTCATACATGTGACTTTACATAACAGTTTACACAAGTATTATGTGGTTAAACAGTTCAATCAATAGCGTCAGCAATGACGAATATGTGCAGGTAAGAGTCTCATAACTTTTCACAAACAGTAATACACAAAAAATCAGTTTATACAAATATTCACATAAACGCTTTCCATAGCCCAAGAAACAAGTAGTTGACAGTTCCAGCAGTAGCACCCAGCAATGGTCAACAGGTGCAAATACCAACAAGTGACATTTTTTCAGTAGAAACAGTCCATCAGTAGCACCCAGTAATGTTGAGTGGGTGCAGACACCAACAAGTAACACCATTTCAGTATAAGCAGTTCCATTAGTTGCACCAGCAATGTTGAGCAGGTGCACACAGCAACAGGTGACATATTTTCAGTAGAAGCAGTCCACCAGTGGCACCCAGCAATGTTGAGCAGGTGCAGACATCAACAGGTGACATCTTTTCAGTAGAAGCAGTCCATCAGTGGCACCCAGTAATGTTGAATAGGTGCAGACGCCAACAAGTAACACCATTTCAGTATAAGCAATTCCATTAGTGTCTCCAGCAATGTTGAGCAGGTGCAGACATCAACAGGTGACATCTTTTCAGTAGAAGCAGTCCATCAGTGGCACCCAGTAATGTTGAATAGGTGCAGACGCCAACAAGTAACACCATTTCAGTATAAGCAGTTCCATTAGTGGCACCAGCAATGTTGAGCAGGTGCAGACATCAACAAGTAACACCATTTCGGTAGAAGCAGTCCATCAGTGGCACCCAGCAATGTTGAGCAGGTGCAGACATCAACAAGTAACACCATTTCAGTATAAGCAGTTCCATTAGTGGCACCAGCAATGTTGAGCAGGTGCAGACATCAACAAGTAACACCATTTCGGTAGAAGCAGTCCATCAGTGGCACCCAGTAATGTTGACCAGGTGCTGACCGCAGTCCATAAAATTCACTATCACTAATCACACTGTTCATCAGCAGAAATTAAACATGACTAAATGTCACACATCATGTTGAAAAGTGCAGCACCATCACTAATCAGACAGTTCAGGCATGAACAATAGTTTGAATACACATACAAATGCTTTTACACTAAACATACAAATCATAACAAACACACAAATGATATCAGATAATTGTCCTATTAACTATTACAATACACAAATACCAGTAAACCTATAATATTTATGGGTGTCAGTGCAAGCCACAACAAACAAGTAAAATTATATTTAGGAGATAGGTTGGGATCACTTCTCTGGGATTATAAAAGGAAAACACACAAAACACACTCACTCATCTTTCATCCACATTTAGTGCTACTGTGTAGTTGAATAGTGTTAACTGTGTAAATGCAATTCTGTCAAAATGTTATGTTCATCATGTGTATCAAGTAGTAGTGGCAGCAATGTATAACAGTCAATAATAGTTAGTCAACGTCATAGTCATCATGTCAAGACCAATGTTTGCCAAGCCAGATCAAAATGTACGGTTGCTGAACAACTGTCAGTGAGCCAAGATATGCAAATGCTTCCTCTCTCCAAAAAAAAAAAGTATATACTGCTTTTTGATTTAACAAAGTGTGTGTGCAGACAATCTTCTTTGTACTTGAGTGTTTTAGTCTGTCATCTTCATCCTCCTTGTTCCATATAGACCAACAAAAAAAATATGCTCCTCACTTACTTCACCTCTTATCCACCAAACTCCAATAATCATCAGCATTACATAATCTCAATACTTCAATAATACCTCATTTACCTTACCTCTTGTCCACGAAACTCCAATAATCATCAACTTCACATAATCTCAATACCTCAGTAATACGTCGATACATATAAACCTCAGCACCAATATCATTTCACTTCCATAACAACTCTTTCCTCTAGTCAGTCTCCTCGAACAAGTACAGACAAAATCCTAGTGCAACTTCAATTCAGCATCCCATACAATCCGAAGACACAGTGTCCACACACAACCTCTGTGTAATCCATCTGACACAAATTTTCTACTCATTATAAATTATAAGATACATTTTGGTTCCTTGTCCATCATTAAATAAAAGAAATGCATACATGACCTCTAACAGATTTAGTTCGAATAACTCTCAGTAATTAAGTACGATTACGAAGTGTTAATGATCGTGATATTTCAGTGTGTACACCACTTCAAAAATTATGGCAAACAGAAGCAAACATGTGGAGTATTTCTCGTGTCAAGTGTCACTTCCTATTTCAATTGCTCACGAAGAATGCAGTGTAATAACTGTCAATGGTCTAAACCTAGTGTTGGTATGTCATGTCGTTAGCTTCCTTCCTATTAGCATAAATTTATACAGCTTCCATAAAACCTCCAGCTCATGTGACTTCTAAGCAGTTTCTTGTACCAATGTCGTTCGTAGAATTATAGCAGTTCATTTTCTTATCTTAAAAATATCAGGCACTGAGCGTAAGCAATAGATGCAATATCGCGACAATATACCAGTAGCGAACAGAATGTCAACAAGTGGATGCAGAACAATCCCTATAACGAGGCTCTGCCAAGCGAACAATCTACAATTAATACAATAGTGTAACCTAATCTTCATGTTTGTACACTGTACATCAGCATTGCTATATTCTAAATTGAAGAGTAGTTATGACAACAAAACAGAAATGTGTAAATATGCAATCCATACGCACAGCAGCAAACATACATCTTACGTAATAAACAAGTGATTAGCATCATATCAGCATAAGCAAATAAATGTTCATATGTAATCTTTAAAAAGTAAACATGAAGGCGCAAGCAGATAAATCACAAAGTGTAACCTACATACATAACCACTGTCAGCACAATTAATCAGGTGACAATTATAACTTAAATAAATAAACACAACAGGCACATAATAAAAAAATATGACATCAGTGAAAAAGCATAGCAGCCAAGCGATGCATAATATACGCAAGTAATAACACTGTTCATTAATAAAACATTGTCAAAATCAGTAAATGTACACAAGCACGTCGCTTCACAAGTAAATTCATAGAACATGAAATTTAGCATAAAGTATGAGTCACGTAATCGCAAGCAGCAAATTACGTCTAAAGTACGTACGTAAGTGGAAATATGTTACCTGAAAAATAAACTCAATTAATAGTTACCCTTTTTAGTTTATTACTTTTTTTCGAAATTACATTCTTCCTGAAATTTTCTCCATAGCAAGTCGTCTTAACGTCGGACACGCACAGAATTTACCTAAAGGTCTTAAATATTTTACACAACCGTATCCTGAAAAATACTGAACGTTAATAACATAATTTATAAAGTCACCATAGCTTTATACAGAATTTAGTCAGAAAAATTAGACTGTGTATTTGTTTACGGCTGTCAGTGCATTCACACTGTGCGCTCGATCAGCTGTAGGCGCGTGACGTATGAAGTAATTGTTTGCGGTCGACGACTGCCTTTTGCGGCGCGCAGACTTCACTGTTGCTTTGAGTATCTGCCGCCGCCGGAACACGGCGCGGTATCCTTGCATTCTCCGCCTGTTTACGTATAACTGTTGGTTTCTCAAAAGTATGTCATTCCACAAAAATTTTTACGTTCGATATATGATGTATTCCCTTAGAGCGCCGAGATTTAAGAGTTTCTACTTCAACAGTATTATCATGTATAATTTTGCGAATTCTATATGGACCGTTATAAAGCAGAAAAAATTTGCGACACAAGCCTTTTCCTTTATGAGACAAACGATGAGACTTAATTAACATCTTTTGACCAACTGACAAAATTTTTACACGACCAGGACGTTTAGCTGATTTCTCTCTTCTAGCAGCCGCAGATGCAATATTTCGTAGAGCCAGGTTGACAACTTCAGAATGCCGCAGTTTCCGTGAAGGCGGAAAAGGAACGATTTCAGAAATGCGATTTGTTGGTACTTTATTTTTTAATATCAATAGAGGCGGTAAAGAAGTTGAGTCATTAGGAAGTTCATTCAGAATGTTTTGAAAAATATGAAGATACTGATCCCAAGTTCTGTGATTCTGATGACAATAAAGACGGCACAATTTATTGATTTCCTTCATCTATCTCTCTGAAGCGTTAGATTGAGGGTGAAAAAGTGAAATAAAAATTGGTTTAATCTTACGACGCCGTAGAGTACGAAGCCAAATTTTAGAGCGAAACTGTGATCCATTATCTGATATAACCTTATCAACATGACCCACTTCTTTAAGAAAATGTTTGATGAAAGCATTAGATACTGAACGAGCTGTTGCTTTGCGTAAAGGTGTAAAACACACGTATTTTGATGTCAATTCCACTGCTACGAAAATGTACGCAAAACCATTAGTAGAACGAACCACTGGACCGAACAAATCGACTGCAGCCATGTCCTTTAATTTCGCTGGAATGATAGGAAACAACGGTGCTCTGTGAGAAACAGTTGGCGGCTTAGCCTTTTGACATAATTTGCATTTGGCAAGAACAGTTCGAATACGTTTTTCCATATTACTGAAGTAGCAATTTTTTCGTAATTTATGAAAGCATTTTCTGGGACCAAAGTGCGCATAACTGAAATGTGTGTACCAAATCAATTTATTGACCCACTCATCAGGAATACAAACTAACCAAACAGAGCTGTCGACCGATTTTCGTTTAAAAAGAATATCATTGCGAACTAGATAATACTGTCTAATCGCTACGCTTTCCTTTCTCCTCCACTTCTCCTTAATGTCCTTCCAGATTGGATCCTTATTTTGCTCCTTAGCGATGTCCTGGAGCGAAGACGAAATAAAGTTCTCAAACGCAACACCTTGAATGTACATCAAACAATAATGGTTTTCTTTGCAGTCCTCTTCAGCACTTTGTTTCAAACCCATAGGTGCACGTGATAAAGCATCAGCAACAATATTTGAAGATCCCTGTATGTAAACAATACTAAAATCAAATTCCTGTAGGTACAACGACCATCGTGACAATCTGCCATGAGTTAATTTTGTCGACATAAGAAATTCCAAAGCTCGATGATCGGTGTAAACCTTAGTATGTCTGCCATACAAAAATGTGCGAAATGTTGTGAAAGGCCAAACAACAGCCAAAGCTTCAAGTTCCGTAATCGAATAATTCTTTTCGGATTTAGAGAGAACACGACTTCCAAAGGCAATAGTTTTCTGTACTACAACGCCGTCTTCTTCTATCTCTTGAAATAAATGTGCACCTAGGCCTTTGTATGATGAGTCCGTCGCCAAACAAAAATCTTTAGATAAATCCGGATGTGAAAGAAGTGGAGCAGCAACTAAGGCATCACGAAGTTGTTCAAATTCTGACTGAGCTTCCTCATCCCAACACCAATTAGAATTTTTTCCAGATAGTTCACATAAACGAGGTGTGGCCAAATTGTCCAATCTAACAAAGCGTCTAAGAAAATTACAGACACCAAGGAAACTACGAACATCACGTTTTGTGGTAGGAACAGCATAATTACGAATAGCGTCTAATTTCTCTGGATCGGGAAGAATACCTTCTGTAGAAATAATGTGACCGAGAAATTTCACCTGAGAACGACCAAATTCAGATTTTTCTAAGTTCACTGTAATGCCAACTCTTGCAAAAATACGTAATAATGAATCCAAAATTTTGTTGTGTTCACTCCAAGAACGTTTAGCAATAAGAATATCGTCAACATATGAAGTAATATTGTCACGAAGATAAACAGGTAGAATTTCATTTAAGCTACGAATGAATGCTGCAGAAAATATAGTAAGTCCAAACGGTAATTTCCGAAGTCACTTTTGGTTAAAATCGTCATATCCGGTTAATCTTTACCTACTGTCTAGATAGATTGATAGTAGAAGAGTTGTTTTTATAGATGCAAAGAATAGTGAAAGAGTAGGCAGCGGTGCAGAAAACTAAAAGGGAAATAGCACCACTACAGCTCGGGGCCCTGTGATCGCTACGGCACATATTCACTTAGTGTAGTGAATCCCCTGAGGACTTTAATAGCCGCACATAAATTTCAGTTTGTGACTTAGTGGCCAATTTGGCGGAAGTGCGTACATAAATTGATCTAACCATGCACATGGATGTATGTCATTCTTAGAATTGCGAAAGATCTTAAATTTCCGAACAGTCAAAAAGTGTTTATAGTCAAAGTTTTCGCCTCGTGGCGACAAAGACCTACCGCGTCTGTCCCAGTCCGAATGTCGATTATTGTCAAGTTCGCGCGCCTGGCGCTCTCTTGTTGCATCCCGTAAATGAAACAAATTATTGTCTTCAAAGCCCTCTGCTATCTGTGATTCTAAATTTCTTCTGCTGTCTTTTCCTACGATTTCGCCTTCGATTTGTTTGACTTGCTTTTGTAATGCCTCAAATTCCCTTTTCATGCGTTCATTAAACTTTCCCTGATTTTCAACATGCTTATTTATGTTCTGGTACTCTTCGGTTTCTGCAAACGTTAATGGAGCTGTATCATCTGAATCTCTGTCCCCATGTAAACTAAGACTTGTCAATTTATCTGAAATCTCCTCATCTCTTTCCAATAAGTTTACGTCTTTCGTTAGTGTCGCAACTCGGGTTTCGGTATTGTCACATTTAGTAGTTGACTGTTCACACTGTTGCGTTAAGTCATTTGTTACGGATTCCTCGATTCTCTCAAATATTTCCTCCTTATCGTGTGCACGTTGTAAATTTAGCTCTGAAAATTTTTGAACTATCACGCGATCTTTTTCTTCCTTTTCCCTGTCCTGTTCCTCTTGTCTAATTCCTGTTGAAATTAAACTATTATTGTGAGCCTTCAAAATCAGTTGTACTTCTTCTCTAATTTCTTTCTTTGATTCATCTTCCATGTTTTTGAAACATGTCCCTGTTCGTGAGCCTAACTGTGTTTCCATTGTTCCCATATCAGTTTTTAATTCAGATCGTAACTGTGATCCCACTGCTTTCATCTCGGTTTTAATTGTTCCTATTTTTGAGCCTAACCCTCTTATCGCTGCTCTTAATTCAGATCCTCGTGAGTCTAACCGTGTTGCCAAAGTTCCTATCTCTGTTTTAATTGTTCCCATATCAGTTGTAATTGTTCCTATTTGTGATCCCAAATTTAATATTGCACCCAACAACTGCTGCATATCTTCTGTCGTTAATCTCGTATTCTGTGAATTTTCTGATTGAGAAAAATTTTGAAATGGTTCCGGACTATTTTCCCGACTTATTAAATTGTTTTCCACTTCATTATTCATCACACTGTTTTCCTCTGTTGGCGAGTTCGCCATGTTAACAATTTCGTCATTCTCACTATTCATCATTTTTGCCTTTTTCATTGATCGCGTAATCATTTACAGAATATACAAAACTCGTCACTATATGAAAATTGCACACAATGACACTTTATCTCCAACAATACCATTCACACGAAATGTTTCCCTCAAACACGATTAACGAACAATTGAAATAATTGCACTAAATTGTCAAACGCGTATGCAAGACAACAAAAATGAAATTTTGCAAAAAAAATACCATTAGAAGAATGACAATTACCAAATCTACACATGCAATATAGACTACAATTACTAAATTACAAATTACTACAACAATCCTACTGTCTACTATTTCTACAATCAGAAGAATTCCAAGGGACGATCCGAAGCAGCGGTCGCCACGTGCATGGGGGCTTAATTAAAATAAAAAGAAATGCAAACAATTTTAATTTTTTGCTTTAGTAGCTGTATTTCCGATTACGAAGTCTCGTAACGGTTGGCCCTGACTAGTATTATTACGCAATCTGACTGCATAGAACAACAACAAAGAATGAAATGGAAATTTTCATTAACACAATTAATTAATTAAGTCCCCAGCAACTATAAAACCTACGAAACCAAAGCACAAGTGTAACTGTTCTGTGTGTGGAAGTATGACTCAACGTACGCATCTGGCACGGTTCTTCTTCAACAACACAAGAAATTTTAAATATCATTTATACTGAAGTAACTAAAAAATAGAAATACTATAATTACTCAAGAAAACCAGAATTACACTCTAATACAAGAACACAAGCCAGATGCTTTGTTGACTGAACCTGTAATGAAGCATTACTTACGACATTAAATAATGAAAAATAAATCAAGTTTCGTTACCTTCATATATTGACCAAAATCACTCTAATCATTACAATATATCTCCACACCGACTCGCTATTACCACATCTCAACAAGAACTTTTCAGTATCACATCTCAGCAAGCACTGCCTACTAGCTCATCTCAACAAACACTCCTCACTACGACATCTCAGCACTGACTACCACGAGCTCTCCCCAAGCACTGACCACTACGACATCTCAATAATCACTGCCAGTGGAGGCGGCGTAACAATGCTCTCTAGCGCGATCTCTGGCGCTGTGGCTCAGTGCAGCCACCTTTCACAGTGTCCAAAAATTTCCGGCAGCATTGTGGTACTCACATTCCCATATGTACTCATATCTCATAACTCTTGAAGTACGATTCTTGGTTTGCAACATTCTTTTTCACAAACTAGAGTCCCTAACACCCACTCACTATTCACATACATATACGCCAATACTGCTTCAATACTTCATCATAATAAACACATAGCATAATCATATTCCTCGTATAGTATCGCCTTATTCATCATAAACATATCTCAACATCATAATACACAATGTCGTCGTAATAATATCATCGTAACACATAAATCAAATCTCAGAATCATCGCAGAATCCTGCAATAATCTCAAAACCTTAAAAAATGCTCTCTGTTCGTTTCAATGGTGGCATATACCTAAAACATACTTCAAAAATCATAATCTCATGCAAAATACATCACTCAGATCTCTATTAGTATCACAATCGCCAGGTGAAACTTCTTAATATATTTTTTTACTTGGACTGGGAAGGTGAAACTTCTTTATTTAATTCTGAAAATGCTGAGTGAAACTGAAGTACTGTCTCTTTGCTTGTATTTATCATTTCATCACTGAACGACAGAATTTGCCCTGACAAACACAACTCAAACATCTCCTACTCATTAATTTCCCACAATATTCAAGGATAATGTGATTTGATTGCTTTAAAATTAACTCAAAAGAATGGGCCTGAATTAGAAGAAATCCTAACAATAATCCATACATTTCGTAAGTCACTTACCTCAGAAAATCTTCATTACACGAACTACAGCGATACAGCAAGCTCCAATACAGCTAGCTAAATAAAAGATTCTAACTACTGTAGGCTCTAACTACTAAGAGGCAGGTGGTTAGCAAAGGAATGATTTTGTAGCAGAGCGAACAACGTATTTAGCAGATTTTATCTTAATCATGTGACAACCAGTTCAAAAATTATGTAATCAGCCATGACATCCAGTTCCAAAATTTATATAATCGTCAACAAAATTAAGTCTCCATGACGGACACGTCCAGACTGTCCGCTCACGCTAACACTTCAGACCTGTAACCTCCATCACTGTTAACTATTAACTTCCAACCTCTATCACTGCTAGCTATTCAGCTCTAACTGCGAGCCCGACCAACCACAGAATCTGTTACAGAGGGCACACAGCACTATCAGAGTTATTAGTGCAGTCTATCGCGCTGCCAACATACAAACATATAAACACGCTACTTACAAAATTAAGGCCGATGATTGATACTAGTGGACTTTTTTGGCCAGGAATGTCCTCTTTGCCTGTACTGTTCTGCTTCTGATCCCCCTGATTCGTCTGTCTAGTGTTATTTTGCTGACAAGGTACGAGAATTTCTTCATTTCGTCTGCTTCGTGATCACCAATTTTGATGTTAAGTTTATCGTTAATCTCATTTCTGCTACTCCTAATTATCTACGTTTTTCTTCTGCTTGTCCGCAGCTCGTGGTCGTGCGGTAGCGTTCTCGCTTCCCACACCCGGGTTCGATTACCGGCGGGGTCAGGGATTTTCTCTGCCTCGTGATGACTGGGCGTTGTGTGCTGTCCTTAGGTTGGTTAGGTTTAAGTAGTTCTAAGTTCTAGGGGACTGATCACCGTAGATGTTAAGTCCCGTAGTGCTCACAAGGGAACCTCCCCATCGCACCCCCCTCAGATTTAATTATAAGTTGGCACAGTGGATAGGCCTTGAAAACTGAACACAGATCAATCGAGAAAACAGGAAGAAGTTGTGTGTAACTATGAAAAAATAAGCAAAATATACAAACTGAGTAGTCCATGCGCAACATATGCAACATCAAGGAGAAAGTGAGCTCAGGGGTGCGGTGATCCCGTGGTTAGTGTGAGCAGCTGCGGAACGAGAGGTTCTTGGTTCGAGTATTCCCTCGAGTGAAAACTTTATTTTTTATTTACAGTTTATGTCACAAACTCTTATGTTTTCATCACATTTTTGAGAGTGATTATCACATCCACAAGACAACCTAAATCGGGCAAGGTAGAAGAATCTTTTTACCCATTCGCCAAGTGTACAAGTTAGGTGGGTCGACAACATATTCCTGTCATATGACGCACATGCCGTCACCTGTGTCGTATAGAATATATCAGACATGTTTTCCTGTGAAGGAATAGGTTGACCTATGACCTTGCGATCAAATGTTTTTGGTTCCCATTGAAGAGGCACGTCCTTTCGTCTACTAATCTCACGGTTTTGCGGTGCGGTCGCAAAACACAGACACTAAACTTATTACAGTGAACAGAGACGTCAATGAACGAACAGGCAGATCGTAACTATGCGAAAATAAAGAAACAAAACTTTTCACTCCAAGGAAGACTTGAACCAAGGACCTCTCATTCCGCAGCTGCTCACGCTAACCACGGGACTACGGCGCCCCTATGCCTATATTTTCCTTGATGTTGCCTATCTTGCGCATGGACTACTCAGTTTGTATATTTTGCTTATTTTTTCATAGTTCCACACAACTTCTTCCTGTTTCCTCGATTGATCTGTGTTCAGTTTTTCAAGGCCTATGCACTGTGCCAACTTATAACTAAATCTGAGGGGGGTGCGAGGGGGAGGTTCCCTTGTCAGAGCCATTTGAACCATTTGAACCATTTCTTCTGCTTACTCTCAATCCATATTCTGTGCTGATTAGACTGTATATTCATCCCATTCAACATATCCTGTAATTTTTCTTCTCTTTCACTGCGAATAGAAATGTTATTAGCGGATCTTATCAATGATATCCTTGGACACTGAATTTTTATCCCACTACTTGAACCTTTTGTTTATTTTCGTCATTGCTTCTTCGATGTGTAGATAGGAGGGGCGGGGGGAAGAGACATCCCTGTATTACATCCTTTTTAATCTGGGCCCTATGCTACAGATCGTTGTTAGTATTCTTGTTATGAGTCCACCTGCTCCTCATTTCTAAATCCATATAATACTGAGGACTGTATTGTTTTGAAGCGATCAGATGACTTCTGCTATGTCCTCCGTGGATAGATATCAGCTAGAATTTCGTATTTGAACTCTTAGTTTCTAATGTTTCACTTCCCAGATTGTAGTGTTGTTGGCTGGTAATTGGACAACCTGTAGTGTTTAATTATAAGTATTTTTTTATTGATTGGCTTATTTGCATCATTCTCGTCAGATAACTTTTCGCAACGTCGCTAGTTTTGTGACTTCGCTTTCACTTGTGGAAAGCGTGCAGTGGAGCATTTATAGTAATAATAAATGTTTATTCTCTCTCTGTCCTTCCACTCGCCATAAGCGTCCGAAGTATGCTGCCTAAAAGGAAATAGGAAGAAACGTTAAAACACTATGCCTAGTCGTAACAGCCTTGCTTGCACTAACATTTATTGAACTGGATGTCGAAAACGACGTAGGGCTGTAACGGGAAAATCGTTTTACGATCAAGTAGTTCATATACTGTTCTAGAAAATGCACCATTTCTTACCCGTAACAACCCAACATAAAATACATTCACTGGCCAGTGATACTGCACTCCTTCCCCAAGTGCTCCTCTTCAGGAGTGCATTTGGCCCTGACCATTTTTATGGATGACGGTGAGCCACCGCTACGAACAGTGCAGGTGAAGGAGTTCTTGGAACGAGAGAATATTCGGCGAATGGACTTCTAGGCGATAGTTCGAAGCTGGGCGTTATACAGGGTGTTACAAAAAGGTACGGCCAAACTTTCAGGAAACATTCCTCACACACAAATAAAGAATAGATGTTATGTGGGCATGTGTCCGGAAACGCTTAATTTCCATGTTAGAGCTCATTTTAGTTTCGTCACTATGTACTGTACTTCCTCGATTCACCGCCATGATTCCAAACGGGATACTCTATGTGTGCTGCTAGAACATCTGCCTTTACAAGTACGACGCAACATGTGGTTCATGCACGATGGAGCTCCTGCACATTTCAGTTGAAGTGTTCGTACGCTTCTCAACAGCAGATTCGGTGACCGATGGATTGGTAGAGGCGGACCAATTCCATGGCATCCACGCTCTTCTGACCTCAACCACCTTGGCTTTCGTTTATGGGAGCATTTGAAAGCTCTTGTCTACGCAATCCCGGTACCAAATGCAGAGACTCTTCATGCTCGTATTGTGGACGGCTGTGATACAATACGCCATTCTCCAGGGCTGTATCAGCGCATCAGGGATTCCATGCGACGGAGGGTGGATGCATGTATCCTCGCTAACGGAGGACATTTTGAACATTTCCTGTAACAAAGTGAAGTCACGCTGGTACGTTCTGTTGCTGTGTGTTTCCATTCCATGATTAATGTGATTTGAAGAGAAGTAATAAAATGAGCTCTAATATGGAAAGTAAGCGTTTCCGGACACATATCCACATAACATATTTTCTTGTATAACATATTGTCTTGCATAAGCCGGAACTTCTCATCCCATTTTCTTAGCAAGCACGGAGACAACAAGAAGAACTGCACCACAAGATGATCATATTTTCTTTCTTTGTGTGTGAGGAATGTTTCCTGAAAGTTCGGCCGTACCTTTTTGTAACACCCTGTGTAGTCAAATTCCGTGAGTGCCTGCGCTTTCCATGCTATTCCTTCGCGGTGCTGTGATTTCCTTTGTGCAGGAGTGAAACAGGAACAGTGCAGCCGTGACAGTTTGATAATCAGAGTTGCGCAAGCGGGGCTGACCAGTTGGTGGGCAGTACTGCAGATCCTGTCAGCAACGGCTGCTGGCATTGACATTAGCGCAGCAGCTGGGGCGGCGTAGGCGGGTGTGCCGGCTAGTCGGTGCAGCCTCTTGTCCCTGTCTCACTGCCGCGGCTCAGACATCGGTCTTCAGCGAGGCTTTTCGCAGATGCCGCAGTTATCTGTGAGTAAATTCTGTCCGATAGAATTTGCAGTGAGTAGAGCTGATCCCGATAAAAAAGTCAGCCTAGTCCAAAAGTTGGCAACTTAGTTTTCATGTGGAGAAACCTCATGAGACGTAAAAACATAACGCCCTTTCACTACAGGATTGAAGAGTCACAACTACGAGGGGTAGTCATAAACTTTTAATTATCACCTCGGAAAAATACAGTTAAGAAACTAATTCTCTAACGTGGCGATAGGTTTGGAAACTCGAACCACATTAAGCTCCCCCACACTGTACAAGGCGAAGGAGATCTACGTAGTTGGAGAAATGACTATTAGTTGGTGAACATGAAGGTGTGTTCCTCAGTCTTCTTCAAACCGGTAGTCGTAATTGAGTTCCTGCCTTAGCGAAATTAATTCCACCAACTTTTCAAAGGAATTGTGGGGTGTATCTTCGGTTCTACGTTTACTTACATACACACCTGGCCATTAAAATTACTACACCAAGAAGAAATGCAGATGATAAATCGGTATTCATTGGTCAAATATATTATATTAGAACTGACATGTGATTACATTTCACGCAATTTGGGTGCATAGATCCTGAGAAATTAGTACCCAGAACAACCACTTCTACCCGTAATAACGGCCTTGATACGCCTGGGCATTGAGTCAAACAGAGTTTGGATGGCGTGTACAGGTACAGCTGCCCATGCACCTTCAACGCGATACCACAGTTCATCAAGAGTTCAAAAATGGCTCTGAGCACTATGGGACTTAACTGCTGAGGTCATTAGTCCCCTAGAACTTAGAACTAGTTAAACCTAACTAACCTAAGGACATCACAAACATCCATGCCCGAGGCAGGATTCGATCCTGCGACCGTCATCAAGAGTAGTGACTGGCGTATTGTGACGAGCCAGTTGCTCGGCCACCATTGACCAGACGTTTTCAATTGGTGAGAGATCTGGAGAATGTGCTGGCCAGGGCAGCGGTCGAACATTTTCTGTATCCAGAAAGGCCCGTACAGGACCTGCAACATGCTTGCGAAAGCAGCTTTTTCACATAATACACTTCTCTTCTTGATTATTAGACGTATAATGAAAACAAAGTCACTAACGAGGCGAAATTTGTTGTATTACTGAATCAAATACGCATTTAAGATAAAAACGTCTGACGTTGTGTTATTCAGAAAGCTCTGTAACATCCTCTGTTGAAAAGAAGTTTTATGTGAATATGACATAAATTAAGAACAAGAAACAGTCGTAAAGAGTAGCATGGTACTGTTCTGTAGAGGGAAACTCCCCATCGCAGCCCCCTCAGGTTTAGTGGTAAAGTGGCGCATTGGATAGCAAGTAGAAAACTGAACACGGATCAAGCCTGGAATCAGGAAAAATGTGTACTGAACTGTGAAAAAAATAAGCAAAATCGAAACAGCGAACGGCCCAACCTCAAGAAGTGCAACATCGAGCGAACTGCAAGAATCACGGCGTCGTGATTTTGTGGTCACGGTGGTGGACTGCAAAGCAAGAGATCCGTGTTCAAATTTCCCTCGTACACTATTTTTTTGGCTAAATTATTAACTTTCCCTCCTGTCATTGACGTGACTATTCGCTTACTGAAGTCTTGACACTTGTCATTGGTTACAGAATGTGAGTCATCTGGTAAAATTAGATTACTGTCGCAAGTAAACATGATGAATAGTGAGAGCAGGAGAGATTCCATATAGACCTGTGACAGAAATGAAATAAACGGTGTGAACTATGTTACAACAAAGGAATTCAAGAGTCAAAACTTCCAATACGGAACGCAGGAGTCATAACATGTGGTACCTGTATAGAACAAATAGGAATTACGTACACCTGGATGTCTCTTCGTTACACCTCGTTGGTGCAAACGGACGTTACACCACAACACAGACACAGATGTGAATACAGCGAACAGACACATCAATGACCAGACGGACAGTCCATAATTTTGTGGGGCACGATGGAGATTTGAACGCGGTTCTCCCCATTTGGAGACCAACACCGTCACCACATAACCACGACGCCGCGGCTGTTCGTATTTGCTAGATGTGGGACATCTTGAGCTCGGACCGTTCACTGTTTCGATTTTGCTTCTTTTTCCTCAGTTCAGTACACCTTCTTCCTAGTTTCATGCTTGATCCGTGTTCAGTTTTTGAAGGGCTATCCATTGGCCCATCTTACCACCCAATGTGAGGGGGGTTCGATGGGGAGTTTCCCCTTGTGAGGCATCTCTGACATGGCGGCTTCAAATCGATGTGCAGAATCTGTAGCGCCAACTCCCCTTATTACACCTTCAACGAACAAAATAAAGCTTGTGAAGCCTTTCAAACTTTTCTGGTCACAGAATTACACTACTGGCCATTAAAATTGCTACACCACGAAGATGACGTGCTACAGACGCGAAATTTAACCGACAGGAAGAAGATGCTGTGATATGCAAATGATTAGCTTTTCAGAGCATTCACACAAGGATGGCGCCGGTGGCGACACCTACAACGTGCTGACACGAGGAACGTTTCTATCCCATTTCTCATACACAAACAGCAGTTGACCGGCGTTGCCTGGTGAAACGTCGTTGTGATGCCTCGTGTCAGGAGGAGAAATGCGTACCATCACGTTTCCGACTTTGATAAAAGTCGGATTGTAGCCTATAGTGATTGCGGTTTATCCTATCGCGACATTGTTGCTCGTGTTGGTCGAGATCCAATGACTTAGCAGAATATGGAATCAAAAAAATGGTTCAAATGGCTCTGAGCACTATGGGACTCAACTGCTGTGGTCATAAGTCCCCTAGAACTTAGAACTACTTAAACCTAACTAACCTAAGGACATCACACACATCCATGCCCGAGGCAGGATTCGAACCTGCGACCGTAGCAGTCGCACGGTTCCGGACTGCGCGCCTAGAACCGCGAGACCACCGCGGCCGGCGAATATGGAATCGGTGGGTTCACGACGGTAATACGGAACCCCATGCTGGATCCCAACGGCCTCGTATCGCTAGCAGTCGAGATAACAGGCATCTTATCAGCATGGCTGTAATGGATCGTGCAGCCACGTCTCGATCCCTGAGTCAACAAATGGGGACGTTTTCACGAACAGTTCGACGACGTTTGCAGCAGCATTGACTATCAGCTCGGAGACCATGGCTGCGGTTACCCTTGACGCTGGATCACAGACAGGAGCGCCTGCGATGGTATACTCAACGATGAACCTGGGTGCACGAATGGCAAAACGTCATTTTTTCGGATGAATCCATGTTCTGTTTACAGCATCATGATGGTCGCATCCGTGTTTGGCGACATCAAGGTGGACGCACATTGGAAGCGTGTATTCGTCATCGCCATACTGGCGTATCACCCGGCGTGATGGTATGGGGTGCCAATACTTACACGTCTCGGTCACCTCTTGTGCGCATTGACGGCACTTTGAACAGTGGACGTTACATTTCAGATGTGTTACGACCCGTGGCTCTACGCTTCATTCGATCCCTGCGAAACCCTACATTTCAGCAGGATAATGCACTACCGCATGTTGCAGGTCCTGTACGGTCTTTCTGGATACAGAAAATGTTCCGACTGCTGCCCTGGCCAGCACATTCTCCAGATCTCTCACCAATTGAAAACGTCTGGCCAATGGTGGCCGAGCAACTGGCTCGTCACAATACGCCAGTCACTACCCTTGATGAACTGTGGTATCGTGTTGAAGCTGCATGGCAGCTGACCTGTACACGCCGTCCAAGCTCTGCTTGGCTCAATGCCCAGGCGTATCAAGGCCGGTATTACGGCCAGAGGTGGTTGTTCTGGGTACTGATTTCTGGAGATCTATGCCCTCAAATTGCGTGATAATGTAATCATATGTCAGTTCTAGTATAATATATTTGTCCAATGAAAACCCGTTTGTCATCTGCATTTCTTCTTGTGTAGCAATTTTAATGGCTAGTAGTGTAGCTTGCCATGAAGGGCAAAGAAACGGGCGTAGACTACCGTCGACGTGCCTACGTGTTAAGAGCGCCGCGGATGACAACCGAAGGGGCCCTGCCATGAAATGAAATGGCACCTCAGACCGTCTCTGGTGGTTGTCGGGCCGTATGGCGGGCGACAGTCAGGATGGTACCCCACCTCTGTCTGGGACGTCTTCATACACGTCTCTGCTGGTGATCGGGGCTCAGTTCGAAGCCGGGCTCATCACTAAAGACAATTCTACTCCAGTTAATGAGTTCCAGGCCGAATGTCTTTTGGTGTACACATGCAACGCTATTCGGCGCAAGGAGGGCTCAGCCCCCTTTCTGTGAGCTTCCTATTAATGGTCCTTGTTGTCACTTAAGCACCAATTGCACTTCGGATCGCTGATAATCATGTATTTGTGTCACTCTGAAGACTGCTCGGTCTCCACATGCGGTTGTCTGTCTAGGTCGACCGCTTTCTTCTTGACGCTGTGTTCGCCCATAGTTCGCCCATTCCTGCCACCATCGCTCCTATTCAAATGTCGAAAGATTCGCTGATTACTCCAGTCGCCAACTACACGTCCTCTCTCAAATGCTGATGTATGCGAATATTGTTCACGTGCCTGTCTACGAGGTATAATTACTGTCCAAATTGTTACACGTAATGAAATTCACAAAGACTTTATGACCTGATATCGACTAGTCCCCTGTTTACTATCCTTGCCATCTTGCCAGCTGCCCGTCGAAATTGCGCTGCAGCGTCAAACATTCATCCACCGGCCGCCAAACTTTAGTGTTTTCTTCGACACCTGTGCGAACATCAATTTCTGACGAATTCCTTCTTGTTAAGCCGGTTTTTCTGTCTCGGAGTGTTTTATTCTCATACGCAAGCGTTCCCAGGATGACGTCGAGATGACCTTACTCTTTCGTTTTCCTCTCGGAAGGGAACACAATAAATACTTGCCTCTTCTTCCGTTATTTAAAAAAAAAGTTCAAATGTGTGTGAAATCTTATGGGACTTAACTGCTAAGGTCATCAATCCCTAAGCTTACACCCTTCTTAACCTAAATTATCCAACGGACAAACACACACACCCATGCCCGAGCGATGACTCGAACCTCCGCCGGGACTAGCCGCACAGTCCATGACTGCAGCGCCCTACACCGCTCGGCTAATCCCGCGCGGCCTTCCGTTATTCATTAGCGCTGATTACTTCTACGACCCCAGATACTTTCCTCTGAAGATTAAGGCGTCACATTGATGCCTCGTAGGTGAGCATACACTTCGTTTGGCTGAACTATGCTTAGATGCCTTTCATTAGAAAACCGCTACAGCGCTAGATGGAGATTTAAATAACATTCTCGACCAGAAAACGCTCACTGATCTCTGAGTGACAGTATTCAAGCTAGTCGTTCGCCAGATTAAGACTCACGGCCTTGATCGTAATTACTAACTGGTTGTGCCTCTGTGCCTCCATTACAAACACATCAGATAATTTGATCCGAACTGTACCGTTCTAGCTTTTCCTGAAGGTCATGTTGCTGTAATAGCTTCACGGGCGTACGTAATCTATTTTCTCTCGCTCCCACACTCACTTCCTCTCTCCCAGTTCCTTCCCCTTTCCCTACCCTTCACTCTGTGTCTGTCTGTCTCCCCCCCCCCCCCCCGCGTCTCTCTCTCTCTCTCTCTCTCTCTCTCCTCTGCTCTCCTGCCTTACAGATTCGGTTAATAAGGCTGACCACTAAAGTTGCAGTTTTAGTTATTCCGCGTGCACAGTATAGGAGGAAGAATGCTGCTGTTGTTGTGGTCTTCAGCTCGAAGACTGGTTTGATGCAGATCTCCATGCCACTCTACCCTGTACATTCCTCTTCATCTCCGAAGAGGTGACTGCATGCCTTTGAACATGCTTACTGTATTCATCTCTTGGTCTCCCTCTACAATTTTTACCCAGTATGCTTCCCTCCAATTCTAAATTGAAGTTCCTTTTCAGTCTGATAATGTGTCCCATTAACTTATCGCTTCTTTTAGCCAAGCAGTTCTACAGATTTCTATTCTCCCCGATTCTATTCAATATCCCCTCATTAGTCACGAGAGCTACCCATCTAATCTTCAACATTCTTCAGCGGCACCACAATTTAAAAGCTTCTGTCTTTTCTTGTCTGAACTGTTATCGTCTATCTTTCACTTCCATACGAAGCTCCACTTCAAACAAATGCAATCAGAAAATACTTCCTAACACTTAAATCTATTTTTTTTTTTTTTTAGCCGTTAGTCTTCTGACTGGTTTGTGCGGCCCTCCCAAATTTTTCTCCTGTGCCAATATCTTCATCACACAGCAGAGTAGCACTTACAACCTACTTATTCAGTTACATCTAGATTCGATGTTAATGAAGTTCTCTTCTGCAGAAACGCTTTCCTTGTCTTACCAGTCTACAACTAATATCTGCTTCAGCCACCATCAGTTATTTTACTGCCAAAATATTAAAACTCATCTACTACTTTAGATGTGTGTCATTTCCTAATCCCATTCCCTCAACATTGCGTGATTTAATTCTGCTGCTTTCCACTACCCTTGTTTTACTTCTGTTGGTGGTCATCTTATACCCTTCTTTCCAGACACTGTCCTTTCCGTTCAAATGCTCTTCCAAGTCCTTAGCTGTCTCTGACAGAATTACAGTGTCATCACCAAACCTCAAACTTTTTGAAACCTGGTAATTAAGGAAAGCAGGATTAGGTTACGATTGTGGGCGGGGCCCGAAACAATTACTATTGGTTTGCTTTGCAATTTCACTCATTTATTTTAACAAATAATTTTTGAAAGCAAGCCAACGCGGTTGCAATCAGGTTTTTAAGGCACGTAACCACAATCACGGCTGAAGGCCTTTAACGTCAGAATGGCAATTATAAAAATTTAAAAAAACATACATAAGATACAGACAGCAAATGCTTTTGGAAAACAAGCCAATGTGGTCGCAACCAGAGTTTTAAAGCAAGTAACCACAATCACGGCTGAAGGCCTTTAACCCCCAAAATGCCAATTATTAAAATATTTAACAAACATACATAAAATACAGACAGAAAATAATTTTTGAAAACAAGCCAACGTGGTTGCAATCAGGCACGTAACCACAATCACGGCTGAAGGCCTTTAACGCGAAAATGGCAATTATTTAAAATTTAACGAATACATACAATACAGACAGCAAATAATTTTTGAAAACAACCCAATGTGGTCGCGATCAGAATTTTAAAGCAAGTAACCACAATCATGGCTGAAGGCCTTTAACGTCAGAATGGCAATTATAAAAATTTAAAAAAACATACATAAAATACAGACAACAAATGCTTTTGGAAAACAAGCCAATGTGGTCGCAACCAGAATTTTAAAGCAAGTAACCCCCAAAATGGCAATTATTAAAAAAATTAAGAAACATACATAAAATACAGACAGCAAATAATTTTTGAAAACAGGCCAACGAGGTTGCAATCAGGCACGTAACCACAATCACGGCTGAAGGCCTCTAACGCGAAAATGGTAATTATTTAAAATTTAACTAATACATAAAATACAGAGAGCCAATAATTTTGAAGACAAGGCAATGTGGTCGCAATCAGAATTTTAAGACAAGTAACCACAATCACGGCTGAAGGCCTTTAACGCGAAAAATGGCAATTATAAAAAACTTTACAAATATATTGTCAAACGGCGAATGGCATAGCAAAACTTAATTTAAAAAAACAAACAACAGATCACCAAACAGGTGAGACAAATGCTGGTAACTTAATAATATAATAATAAAATAAAACACAAGGGCCAGTGATAGACGGTGCTCCAGTAATCGACCTCTGAGTAGGTCACACCAAAAACACATTTGCGAGCGAAGAGAAAGGCAGCCAAGAGTTGCATTCAGATCACAAGATGGTAACTCGGACCAGTGGCAGTCTAACGAGTGGCTAATGATAATCTTGGTGAGGCTACCTGTCATCCAACAAAACAAATACAAGATGTAAAATTACGCCAAAGTCGGAACCGGCGGTCTGAGCTCTGCCCGCAGAATACTGTGCTTAGAGCGCCCAGAACAAGAAGGAATGACTCCCACTAAGGTAGAAGAACGCCACCCACCTAAAATCAAGAAGCTGTCAAACTTACGCGCCTCACCGCACAGCGGCGGCAAGGCGACGAAATGTACACTGCCGTTACATACACTAAACCCCGGGGCAGGTAACTGGGGCATTAATAGCCACAAGACAGAAAAATACCACTGGTTGAACTTAACAATGTGAGAAGCTGAAAATAGTAATTAGAATCTCAGGGAGGCTAATCAGATCCACCTTCCCCAGGTACTCCACTCGCTGCTCTTCACCTCGGTGACACGAACCCAAGTTAATGGAAAATCGCGAGATTTCATAACGGTGGAGGTTTCTCTACGCAAATTGAAATGCACTCAACTTCAACATGCAGGATGCGGTTTCGACGAGGTCGTGCACCCTCGTGACCACTGCCCTTCGATGCGGCAGTCCATACACGCCGCCAGCGGTCCCGGCGTGTTGATGCTCTGTGCGGACCTCGCTGCTCCTGCCTCCAACTGAACACACTCAGACCACACGGAAGAAGCCCGAGGTTGCCCCAAAGATAGGGCAGCATTACTACATATCGATAAGCGCCGCTGCTGCCACTAGCGGACAGGCGATGCTTACGACATCGAGTGGCGCCAGTGAACACGAGAAGAAGACAAACAACACAACCATGCCAACTAAACGATACGGTCTGGCACAAACCTACACATGGCACCAATGCGAGCCGCGGCACGGCTCACTTTTTATATCTTCTCCATGAATTTTAATTCCTTCTCCAAATTTTTCTTCGATTTCCTTTACTACTTGCTCAGTGTACAGATTAACTAACATCGGGGAAAGGCTCTGACCTTTTCTTACTCCCTTCCCAACCAGTGCTACCTTTCCATGCGCCTTGACTCTTATACCTGCGGTCAGGGATTTTCTCTGCCTCGTGATGACTGGGTGTTGTGTAATGTCCTTAGGTTAGTTAGGTTTAAGTAGTTCTAAGTTCTAGGGGACTGATGACCATAGATGTTAAGTCCCATAGTTCTCAGAGCCATTTCAACCATTTTTTTTTCTTATACCTGCCATCTGCTCTCTGCACACATTGTCAATGACCTTTCGATCCATAAACTTTAGCCAGAATTTCAAACAGTGTATTTCAGTCACCATTTTCAAAAGCTTGCTGTAAGTCTACAAATGCTATAAACGTAGGTTTACCTTTCCTTAACCTATCTTCTAATGGAAAGGGTCAGTATTGCTTCGTGTGTTCCTACATTGCTGCGGAATCCAAACTGATCTTCCCCGAAATCGGCTTCTATCAGTTTTCCCATTCTTCTGTAAATAATTTGTGACAGTATTTTGCATCTATGACTTATTAAACTGATAGTAAGGTAATATACATCCCAGTCAGCACCTGCGTTCTTTGGAATTGGAATTATTGCATTCTTCTTCAAGTCTGAGGGTATTTGCCCTGTCTCATACAAGTTGCGCACCACGGGAATATAAGGTATGTTCAAATGAAAAAAATGGCTCTAAGCACTATGGGACTTAACATCTGAGGTCATCAATCCCCTAGACTTAGAACTACTTAAACCTAACTAACCTAAGTACATCACACTCATCCATACCAGAGGCAGGATTCGAACCTGCGACCGTAGTGGACTGAAGCGCCTAGAACCGCTCGGCCACACCGGCCAGCTCAAATGAAAAGGTATGAAACGTCGTAGCAACCAAATCGGTTCAAAAATTCATTGCCACTTTGGGACAACGTAGTGAGACAAATATGGATGATTGGCTCTGAGCACTATGAGACTTAACATCTGTGGTCATCAGTCCCCTAGAACTTAGAACTATTTAAACCTAACTAACCTAAGGACATCACACACATCCATGCCCGAGGCAGGATTCGAACCTGCGACCGTAGCAGTCGCGCGGTTCCGGACTGAGCGCCTAGAACCGCTAGAAATATGGATGAATATGTAGTTTCCAGCGTGGGTGTGCGTATGTGCAGGCACATGGCACTGGAGAAGCAGGCAGTTGTATGTTCCGTCCATTTGACGTGGCAGTGTATTCACATTGCAAAATTCGAGGATTGGGGAGGAACGATATGTTCTCAGATTTCTGACTGCAGAGGGGCTTACATCAGCCGATATTCATCGCCGGATGGTGGTCGTGTACAGAGAAGACCTTGTGTCTGACAAAGTCAGTGAGAAGTCTCTGTAAGGCCATCTTTATGCAGTTAGTTGCGGGATCTCGGTTGTTCAATATAAAATGTCAAATTAAAACCCCATCAGCCATCTAAATTTACAGTTGTTATTTTATATGAGCAACCAGTTTCGGCGCTACATTACGCCACTTTCAGGCCCCCTACACATCTGTCATGGGGGCTGAAGTTGGCGTAATATAACGCCGAATCTGGTTGCTCAAATAAAATAAGAACTGGAAATTTAGACCGCCGAAGATGGTTTGATTCGAGGTTTTGGTCAGTGAAAAAGTAGAGTGTCCGTTTTGGTGGACGCCGACAGTTTTTGAGTGATAACCCGAGACCAGACCAGGCAAAGACGATAATCACGGGTGAAGTCATTGACAAGGTGAAAGACCTGGAGAGAAATGATCGATGTGTCATAATGCGAATGTCGGCAGTGATTGTGGGGGCCAGTGTTGGAGCAGTGTGCACAGTTGTGCATGACAGGTTCGGTTACCAGAAGGTGTGCGCACAGTGGTTCCGAAGTAGCTCAGCTAACCGTGAAAGGAACTGCTTATGGGGCTAGCATTGGAACACCAGTTACGATGTCATGAGGACCATGCTTCCCTGGAGCGGATGGTGGCTAGAGACGAGAGCAGGTGCCGTCACTTTGAGCCAGAGGCTAAGTGGGCAGCATGCAACAGAAATATGTGTCGTCACCTACCCCCAAAAAATTCAAATCTGTGTTATGTGCAGGGAAGGTGATGCTCACTGACGTTTTCGACGTCCGAGGTCCGATACTCACCTAATTCCTCGAGCACTGGCGTCTGCAGTGAAATGCTCCATAGCCCACGCACCTCCATCAAGAGCAAAGGGTCGCGGCTGCTCATGAAGGGAGTGATCTGCTCCACGATAAGGCGCGTGCATACACCTCCAAGGTCACACAAAGGGTAATGGCCAAGTTCAAGTAGGAGTAGCTAGAGCATCTGGCCTACAGTCTGAACATGTCGCCCTGAGACTTCCACGTGTTTTTACTGCTAAAGAAACATCTCGGCGATGAGCTGAAAGACACAGTGGAAGACTGGCTCCTGACGCAACCACAGGAATTCTGGGAACAGGGGATGCTTCAGCTTGCAAGGCAATGGGATAGCTAGGTATTCTCAGGCCGCTGGTGATTACTTTCGAACAGAATTTCATTATATCCAGAGTGTTGTTTCCTACCTTTTCTTCTGAACACACATAGCTTTGTCAAGGTTGGCTGCCCCAAAGGCATCAGCAGTTCTCACGGAATGTCGTCTACTCCATGGGCCTTCTTTTGGCTGATGTGTTTCAATATTTTAGGAAGAGAAGAGGTTATAGATGAGATGATGATAGTATTGGGACAACCTGCATATGAGTCCACTCTGCATTGTTGCCGGATGTATCCAAGATGGTGACGATGACGTCATCTAAGATGGCGTCGTGTAGACTTGGCAACAGCGCGTGACGTCATCCAAGCTGCCAGGCATGACGTCATTCAATATGGTGGGAAGTTTGAATTTTGGGGCGAAATTGCCGTGCACCCCTCCCCCAGAAAAATGGTGCAAACTTCTAATTCCAACAGGATAATGCATCACACCTCGGTTATCTCTAATCAGCAAAGAAAATGGCAGGAAGAAAGGTCACTTGTGCTAAACTAAGTCACCCAACCGGCAATTCATCCTACGAACTGGCGCCAAGTTTGAATTGGGTGGGAAGATAGGTCACTTTTTCATAATTTGAGCGGGTATGATGCTCATTTTCTCGTTGAACACTTAGCTAATTTCGGTATGAAGAAAGATCAGGTCAGTGTCCTCCCTGAAAGTGTTGAGAAGTACATTTCTTCCTCAAAACGAGTGACACCAAAAATTACGCACCACTTCCTTGACTCTTTACGCTTTATGCAGACTTCACTCCAGAAACTGGCTGAAACTTTACCTCAGAATGATGTGCATATCACTTTATCTGCAAAACAGATGTAACACGCATACACTGAGTTAAATGATGCAGATATCGGAACACTGAAACTGTACTTACCAGGTAATTAAACTTCCTGTACACAGCATCGTTTGCTGCTGCTGCAACTGGCACTGTCGATGCTGTCAGTGCTGTCTGTATGCTTCATAATGAAAAAAAGTAGACTGACGACGACACACACACACACATACTGAACCAAATATAGGAGCAGAGTGAGGGTGAGTTGGGTTGTCGTTTGGTTTATATAGGTTCTATGATGTCGAATCACGTAACTAAAGCAGTAACCAATAGGACAGCAGCATTCTAGGGGTGGGTGGTGCTACATCATGAAGGAACACTGCGCCCCTAGTGGGAAAATGTGTAACTTTTCATTTGATCATTGAATATCGAAGTGGTAAATTCAGTTATTGAATATCATTAAAATTGAAATGGTATTAAATAGTTAGGTAATTCATATGTTAGATGCGCGAATTGGGTCTTACAATAGTTAGGATATTTACAGAAGACTATCTCCGGCGCGAGTATGAAGGTGCAGGCTCAGGCTGGAGGCTGTAATGTCAGCGGTCGCTCGTTCGCGGGCCGCTGACGCGACGCGTATGCCGTTATGAACGTGAGAGAGAGAGAGAGCAGATGATCTTCGGTTAGGTAATGGGACTGTGCAGTGGCTGTGTGTTCTAGAGCACATGGTGAAGAAAATGTATGCAGCCATCTTGAATACCGGTACTTGGGTCATCACCTGATGTCAGGGTAGCGCTCTCTGGTGGCGACGATATGAACTAAAGCAGTTGGGCTCTGGACCTCTTGGTGGACACACTGGGTGCCGCCATCTTGGATAATGGTACTTTGATCACATCATCACCTGACAGGATGAGAGTGCCCTTTGCTGGTGGCGATCTGAACTAAGCCAGTTGGAGTCCAGATGCAGTGGCGAACACATCTGCTTGAAATTGGTTAAATAATAAAGACAAGTCCTATTTTTCTCACGAATCCTTAGGAGGAGGTCGGGTTAGTACAAGTGTCCTTTCTTTCGCACCAGCAGTGAAACCTTAAGTGACCTATCTTCCCACCAAAATTCAAACTTGGCGCCAGTTCATAGGATGAAGTGGCGGTCGGGTACTTAGTTTAGTCCAAGTGACCTTTCTTCCTGTTGGAATTAGAACTTTGGGTCATTTTTCTGGAGGAGGGGGGGGGGGGGGGTGGCACTTTCCCGCCAAAATTCAAACTTCCCTCCATATTGGATGAAGTCATGCCCGCTATCTTGGATGACGTCATGCACTGTTGCCAAGTCTACACGACGCCATCTTGGATGACGTCAGCGCCGCCATCTTGGATACATCTGGCAACAATGCAGAGTGGACTTGTATGCAGGTTGTCCCAATACTGATGAGATGGTAGATACGATAGTGTGAGAAAAACCTGAGTGAGCACTGAGTAGGAAGAACACATGATTAATTGTAAGGTGATTTGGGGGTACACAGTGACATGGGCCTGCAGGCGTTAGCTGGGATAGGTACTGGGGAAAACATCAGACAATGCCCGAAGGCCAATACTTTGAATACATGGAAGTTGTGGGTCGTATGGGCAGGCACCATTTCTCTAATAAAAGCTTCTTGTATTTTTAAAATATTACAACGTTATTAACTTGATTTTAGAGTAGTAAGTAACCATTCG